>NW_010555049.1:14554-24259 GCF_000687285.1 Phaethon lepturus | reverse complement strand
TCAGCAGCAATGTTTCTTAGATTAAGGTTTTCGTTTCCCCTGAATCATGCACACAAATCAAAATCGACTGGTATACAAAGAAGACAACAGAGTAACATTTGCACTGACTAGCATTTTACCCCACAGGTGACAGCAAAATAGAGAATACATTTATCCCAAAAGACAAGGATTACCTAGTAGGAGATGGGGAAAGGACTGTAAGACAGTGGAAAGCACAGAAGAGATTCCAGCAGGGTGGAAAGAAGAGATACGCTCTCTTTTCATCCCCTGAAAAGGCATGCAGCAATTCCTATGACACAGACCAAAGGCTCTCCTTTGCTTCACAGAGGTGGAAGGGAAGACAGAGCCACAGAAGAAGTGGAGCTTCTCTAGCAGCTCGCAGTGCCAGTGTTATGCCAGGGTGCCTTTCCAGAGCAGCAGCACTGGTATCCAAGCATTAATTCCTCTTCGCCACGTCACAGCCAGCCAGCGGCGTCTCAGCAGATTTCAACTTCACCTTAGCAATGCCCAGCGGAGCAGCTGCACTCCAGAGAGCATCTCGCTTGCACGTCCCCGAGCTGTCAGTTCGCAGCACATCACTCCAGCCATCCGAATGGGAGGCCAGCAGAATGGGGAAGGCTCACAGCGACCTGCCCAATAACGTTTTCTGCAGACTGGAAATCCCAATCAAATCTCATCCAGTCCCATCATAACCTCCTGCAATCAGACCTGACAAGGAAAGCCAGCTACAGAATGCATTTCAAGTCTCAGCCGGTCTCCCAAGTGTAGTTCTACATGCTTGAAGCATTTTGATGGGCTCCCTGAAATGCTGGCCTGGCTAAAGTGACCTACAAATACCAATTTACAGCACACCCTTTATTCCATGTGCTTCAGTTTTGGAACCCAAGTGCTCTATTTAATGTTGGGGGGGGACCTCCAAAACAAGTCAAGTCTGGAACTGGACAAAGGAAGAGCTGGGACTAGCTACTAAGCTATGGTAGAGGTAATCACCATCATTTGAAGGGTATGTTGACAAATACGTTGTGATGGGGACTATTAATCCTTATAATGATCTATAAAGGTGCCTCCAGAGTAGAACTGTCCTTACCCATTACCTCTATACCTATGAACATAATAGAAGGGATAGGAAACAGTCAGACTGGAAAAACTGTGCTCCCTGAGCTGTATGGCTGATCCCTGCTGCACCACTGCCCAGTCCCACATGTGTGTGCCAACGCAGAGAGCAGAATGCTTTGTACACAGATCTGATCCTTAGCACGGTGTATTCTGCTAATAATAAAGTAAGAGTCATTTGAGGACATGAAAACAGGCCAGTCAAACAAAAAACCTGGGCTCAGGTTCTCAGGCACTGGAAATCAGTGTAGCTTCAGACACTAGTCAAATTATACCAATTTTATTCCTACTGAAGGTCTGGGTCATTAAATGCTAACACTGTTCTTGGGCTTTACTTTCACTGGGTTTAGGCAAACAGGCTCAGATTTTTTAATAAAAAGCTCCTGCTCACTGTCAAGCATCTGTGTTTGAATTCAACGAAAAAGGAGCATTAGAAAACATCCATTTTTCACACGGACCTTTGTCACATCATGTGCAAAAATAAAAATATAAGGCTGTGTCTATATATATACATATAGAGAGATTAAGAAAACCCCATATATACGGCATGTGGCATATATATGGCATATACCATACACGTACCATATATATTTGCACGCACACTAAACACACACACACATATATGGTATATACATGGCCTGAATGTTTGTATGCACTCATGACACAGACGCCTGGAGGGAAGGCAAAGAGAAGCCTTCACGCAATCCAGACTTCCAGGCACGTCCTCCCCAGGCACCGGGATAAACGCCTCTCAGTGACCTTGTGGAAAGCCTGGGGGGGGACCTACAAACTCGGCAGAAAATGTTCCTTTCTGCAGGGTCGGCTGTTGCAGAGCACACAAGCAGGCACCTCCAGCCCTTCCAGACCTCCGGTAAGGTTTCCAGACAGAGCAGTTCTCTACCAAATCCTCTGAACTTTCAGAGTTCCTTCAGCAAGGCCTGACAGGTCTCACCCCATCATATTTCATACGACGTTCTCCATAGGCAGCCAGAGCAGGGCAGCCATGGCAGCTCTCTCGCTTTGGCAGCAGCAGGTACACCTGAGCACGGGGGCACGGGGGCAGCCGCCGGTCCTCCTGCCCCCAGCACCACTGGAGTCCAGGTCACCCTGTTTGCTGGTGCCACCATGGCCACCATGGGCCTGCACGTCCCTCCAGAGGGGGCTGAGCAGTGAGAGCAGACGAGAGATACGGGGTTAGCCGCAAGCACAGGGCCTTTCACTGAACCCCAGCTGAAGCACTGCTCTGAAGAAGGACCTAACCTCAACAAATGTTTCATTTGTGCCTTCTAACCAACTGTGCTAGCATGGCAAACTACATTTATTTGTGCCTTGTCAGCTGTTTTGAAAGGGAAGCAACAATTACAACCTGAGGAATTTCTTTCCAATCGTTAAATCTGTTCTAGGAGAAGCAACGCAGCGTGGGTGTAACAGAGGCTTCCCACGATGTGTGCCTTCCACGTCCATACAACGGAGGCTTCCAGCACACGTGCAAAAGTCCATTCCCTGGAGCAAGAGAAAGCTGGTTCCTGAGCGCTTCCCTCCCCCTGAGTTACCCAACTTTAGGCACCCTCATGCTGCAGCATCCCAGATTGCGAAAAGAATAAACACGAGGCAGTTGTATACAAGGTACCTAAACATATGCCCAGATTGGAGTAGCCTTATCCCTCACGCCTAAGATTAAATGCTTTGCTCAATCAACATTTAAGAGACTATATATTTTTTTCTTTTCCAACAGGAAAAGAGAAGATCCATTGCATCTTTCTTTCCAGCATCTCCTTCCAGCAGCGGTGAAGGTGTCCCAGCTTCGGCAGACTCAGGTTCCCAGGGATGCCCCTCATCTCCCACACAGCAAAGAGGCAGGGGCAGTACCAAAAGAAGTGCCAAACTTTGCCTTTCCCTTTTTGAAATGTCAGCACTCATCGATCAGTAAATCACTTCAACAGCTTATTAAATAGGTGTCACAGAGAGTTACTACCAGTCTCCTATTAATTTAAAAACAGTAATGGGTTTTTTTGGTGCGTAATTTCTTTCTGAATGAAAAATGCTCCCTGTATTAAAACATGAACATTTTGGACCCCACTGGCAAGTGCATGAGGCTGTTGATAATACAAAATGCACATTTAGTAGAAATGTTGACACTACAATATGTTTTTAAGGTTGCTCTATAGCTTTGTTGTCTTATTTCTTTATCATTTCAAAGGATCTCCTCCATTTGGTTTTTCCATTTGCAGAGAAAGTGACATTCTCTTCATATATATTATTCACAGGTTCATGTCAATACCAGCATAAGCAGAAGCTATCAATCACTTCTCTGATGATAACAGTAAATAAATAATGCACACTTTAAACCTTCAAAGCACTGCATAAACATCAGTTTGTTTTCACAACATCCCTTTAAGCACTGAAGTAAGTAGTTTAACCATTTCAGTAGGCATTAGCTCAGAGTCAAGAATGGCTTAAGATCCGTATGAATCATTTTGTATATTATCCACAAAAGATGTACATTATGATATATAAGCTATATATAAAAGACTAGGAAAATTGTATTTTCCCCCACAAAAAAAGAAACTGAAGCCAACTATTTCCCATTTTAGAAGAAAGCCAGGAAGCATTTCCATAGCAGAAACACCATACAGCATTGCCAGGCTGAAAGCTTCTGCCTCTCCATAAACACGGAGGAGACAGAAGACATCACTGCCTGCTTTCTTCTGGTGCCCTCTTTCCCACAGGATGTGGGGCTGGAGCAGCAGCTACACACCTTCATAGCTCCTATAGGCAAATGCTACCTGTGCCGTGCCACTCCCCCACGTTGGGGCAACATGTTTGCTGCAGGCAGGTACATGCCCTGGGATCAAAAAGAAATACAGGGAAAAAAGCTTTTTTATGGTGAGGGTGATCAAACACTGGCACAGGTTGCCTGGGGAGGTTGCACAGTCTCCATTCTTGGAGATAATCAAAACCGGACACGGCTCTGAGCAACCTGCTGCAGCTGCCCCTGCCCCTGCCCTGACCTGGGGTTGGGCTGGATGCTCTCCAGAGATGCCTTTTTGCCTCAATTATTCTGTGTCTTTTGCGTAATGGAGCTGGGATCTCTCATCTGGACTGCTACATGCTCATGCAAAATAAATACCAATGTTTGAGGATATCAAGGCATTTCACTGCCTTTTACTTTCCTGTGGGTACAGCTAGAAATGTCATGCCCATGGCTAGAGGTGTCATTAACTACCCGCTCCTGCAACAAACGCTGCACTGAGCCAGACACATGAAACGAAAAACATAGACGGAAGACCAAACCGAGACATCTGATTCCAATGTATCGTGCAAGCAGCGGGCGGGTGTTCTCTCTGTTTGGAAGCCTTTCAGCTCTAAAATAAAACTACTGTTCGCTCTCCAACAAAAGACTGGGATTAAGTACCAAACTTTTTTTTCTTTTTCTTTTTGTTCAACAGCTACCAGACAGACTTCGTAGCATCCTTCTCCCACAATTTTCCTTCACAGATATAAAAGCTTCCTGCCCATGACATCTTTGGTTATTTCACATCCCATTGATCACTCTGCCTGTCCAGCCAGGGGAACAGCAGCAAATAAGCAAGCAAACTAAGATAGGGATAGATTTTTGCCCTGGAAAGCTGCAGCCTTGTGTTGCCTCTCCTGTGTTCTTCCCCCTCTCTCCCCCTCCTTCCCGTATCTTCTTTCATCCCTAGAGACATTTCCAATAGCAGATAAATCAGCACTTTGAATTCTTCTTCTGATGTTGTAACAAGCTAGCAACTGGCATGACATGTTGTAGAGAGACACATGTGAATACCAAAGTCGGAAATAATGAGATTTCTCTCTCATATTCAGCGTGAAATGAGAGGCAAACGACATCACTGCTGAAGACAGAGGAGTGCAAGGAGAGGTGTGGGGAAAGGAGGTAGAAAGAGCGGATGTCTAATCCATTTTGCTTAAAACGGTGGGTTTCAGAAGAAAAACTGTCTCACCGGCAGCAGCCTGGGAAACGCAGACTGGAGGGATGGGACAGTCGCAGAGCACAGCGTCTCAAATCCAGGCAGCTCCACCCTGCATCCCAAGGACACGTCCCCCCTGGCCAGGCACTGCTGCACGCTGCGGCCAAACGAACCAGCCCTTCAAATAAAAACATAGAGACGAGAGAAGGAAACAAAAGAGAAAGGGGATAAAAGGTCCCAGTAAATCAATTAGCGCAAAAGTCTGCTTCAGTTTACAGACAGCGCTGGTAATTGCTGTGTGTGTCGCCTGGGATGAATAGGGGCTGGTTACCGTTGCACGACTCATCCTTCTTTGCCCGGCTGGGAACCCACAGAACGCTGATGTCTGCTGAAAGCCTTTAATTATTGTTAAATTAATCAGCGCAGGGTGTCAGCTCTGGGTTCATGCTTAACTGTCCCATTTTCTCGCAGCCTCAGACTCCCACCTTCCTCCCTTACCCTCCCACCCCCTCCCTGGACCCTGCACACACGTCGTTTTCAGATTGGTCTAACGCTGGGTCCTGTTTACACAGCAATGGGCCACGCAACTGAATTTTGAGATCCTGCATTTCCACTGCTTCATGACTTTGTCTCTTTGAAAGCCCCAATGTAACCCAAAACTTTGGAAAGCAGAACTCCAGACATACTTAAAACCACGAGACAGGGTGTAGAGTATTTTACCACCAGTGCAGAAGTCAGAGATATCGTTGTTGCTGTTACTATTTAATGCTGGGCATGCAATCACTTCCCAGTCCTGATCTTATTCTTTGGTGTGATAGAGAACAAGGGGCACCACCGTCTTAAACCCTTTCGTTCACATTAGGGGTCACTCCACTGAGCAGTTTTTGATCTAAAACCAGCAAAAGCAAGATGAGAACCTGGTCCAAAAATGTTTCTCTTTTTGGTGTTCAGAGAAGAGGTGAAGAGTCCGTCAGTGGTTAAAGATGGCTTCCACATCTTTGGAATAATCCTTCCCAAAGTCTTAAGCCCTTATTTTCTTTCTTCTCTGTTTCCCTAAAGTGCCGAAGGATTAGTGGGATTGGACTAGGATATTCCATGCAACTTTCACAATGTTAAGCCAGAAGCATGTAAAAAATCACAGCAAAGAGAAAAGGACCATGGTCCATGAATTAAGGGGATAGGACGAGAAGTAATGGGAGCAATTAAGGAATAATTAAATTGTAGCAGGGGACATCTAGGAGGTTAGGTGTAAGAGGAAAAAAGCAGTAAGAGGAGGAAAAAACTTGCATACATTTCCTAGGGAGACTGGGGATCTGTCACCAGGGGTTTTTAGGAAGCAAATAGACAAACAGTTGTCAGGAATGATGCAGACATGGCCTGAAGGCAGTGAGGTGGTCTGAACAACTTCTTCCAGCCCTACAGTGAAGAATCAGACTAGGCTAAGGGGAGGGTAATTAAGATGAGCAAGGCAGCAGCAGAGGTCCTGAGGACCTGCTCAAAATAAAACTGCAGTGACAAATACAGTGCTCAAGGTTTGGCCCTGTAGAATTCTGAAAATCACTCCCGTCCGCACTCCAGTGTGGGTCCAGCCTTGCATACAACATAAATGCGACTGAATTTTCCTTGATTTTTATAATGCAAACATATCATTTACAGCAAGGTCCGGAAAAAAGGTGCATTAAAATGAATGGTTTATTTATTAATCAAAAAGCATAATCAAAACTCCCAGCAGCCTGAGTTCACTGTTTCCCAACACTACGCAGAAGTTAGTTACTTCTGTAATGCAACCTGCATAACATAATCATGCTGCTCTCCTTTCCCACGCAACTGAAGTGATCCACATGGCAAGGCAACAAGGGAAAGTTTTTTTTAAAGAGGCCTGAAAACCAAAGCTGTGCACAGCCAGCATAAGCAATATTTTACTATTCTTTTTTAGCATAGTTTAAAGAAGACTTTGTACCGATCACTGAGAAGCTTCCTTTACTATTTCTAGGTCATTGACAGGTGAGCAAGGTCACTGTTCTGAAGAATATATTATCAAGAGATGCCCAATCCAAGTGATCTAATGCATCTAACGCTGTGGAGCTGCTCACGAAGACCCTGGCCATGAATCTGAGAGCAGGAGAAATACTTCTACTCTGACATCTCAGACAGGATCCCTAGTCATTCATTCCTTCATATTACCATATGACTTCTTTACTGTTGGCTTCTCACCGATAAAAGAAAAGCCTTTGACCTACTGAAGTTAGGCTGTATAAGAATATATTTTAGCATAATTGCATTTGATAAAGAACCACTTTAGATAAAATGTGCTTGTATCACTACATGGATTCTTTCTTACTTCCGAAAAAAGGAGACAAATTAGCAAGTCTTTATTACCCTAGAAAAAGGCATCTAGCATTTTATTGGCACTCCCATATTTGCTTGGCTCCGTTCTACATTCATCAGGGGTGACATCATTTACATATTTTTATTTGCATTAGAATGGCAGTTTAGGATCATTGTGCAATCCCAGCAATATGTATCGCACTGTACAGCTCTGATCTCCCCGCTGTGCTGGGCGTAAGGGATCTAACACACCAAGACAGTGGTGCAACAGTTTATCTTTACATAATTGGCTGCTTTCAGCTCCTGATGCCTAATTTTGGGAGGGCTGGGGGAAGGGCAATGATGGGGAAGAGACGGATGAGAAGGAAGGAGAAGAAGGACTACAATGAGATTCACTCCCTCGAAAGAAAATGTCTTTACTTTTTATCCAGACATGAAGCAGCAGAATTTATTAGTTAAAACTGGCCTTTAAAAGATACGTTTCAGTCAGACAGATCCTTTTTCCTCTGAAGGGCAGACATGGAATGATGTACTTCAGAGACGAACGCGTCGGGGTCCCGCCGCGGCAGACCGGGACTGTAGCAGGCACTCGCACAGCACTCTCTCATCTTTTTTTTTTCAATCCCAGAGTCACGAATTTCTTTGTTTTCTCTTCAGTCCCCAAACTGCTCTAGACTAAGCAGCCCAGGCAACTTCTGGGCTTCAGCTGTCTCATTATCTTGGCTTATTTTTGTTGGAACAATGGGCCTCCACTGAAGCAGCATTACCTGTACAATAACAGCAGCTCTCTCATATGCGCGCATCGTACATAGCACCTCATTTTCCGAGGGTCGCTACATGTCTTACCAAGAATGGCATTTGTTGGAGAGTATCTAATCTTTCTTCCTTACTGTTTTCCATCTACTAAAAGATCCCTCTATTTCACAGATAGCTGAAGCTCAGATGTTATTGATTACTTTATATCTGTGTGAAACCTGCATAACGAAATCACCGGGTTTCATACAATCAGGAAAGAACGAAAGGACAGAGTGGATACAACTAATTCTAGGCATGTTGCAAACCAAACCAGGACAAGACTCAGGAGTTTGCTGACACTCACTATTCTGCTTTTCTTGTCCATTGTATGCACCATAGCGTTATTTCTGAAAAAATGTTCTTAAAGTCTTTTTCTGAGTTTGTTTACCCCTGGGGCTAGTATTTTGTACTGGGATTTTAGCTCTGCCAATAGAAGAGTCAGCTAGACAGTGTGTTAAACAGTCCTCGGGCTCCTGTGCTTTATTCCCAGATGCCTCTTTACACTGTAGCAATTCCTATGTTATTGTTAAATAATTGGAGATGGGGAAGATTTGAGAAGAAAGAACAAGTTATGTGTATTGGCTTCCACAGACAAGAAGGTAAAAGATAGTTAAACTTCTCCCAAATGGATAATTTCTTAATTTATCTGTATAGATTTTCTGTCTGTCTTGCTATTGCTACCACTGTATCTCATTAGGATTTGTTTAGCTTCAGACAGTCTCACAATTGTTGTTTCTAGATGCTTTTGAAAATTACTATAATTTGTTTGTTACTTGTGTTAAAAAAGGCTTGAATTATGAGCTTTTCCAACAAATGTTTACCAAGTATTACAGAATCCATAGTGGAATTTCACTCTGTAACACTCAGTGGTTTTCTTTTTTATTATTATGAAGTTGTTTTTTTAATAATCTGAAACATAACAACCCTTACCAAATAGTTAAGCCCAAAGTAGAGCTCTTAGGAGTTACGTTATGGTTACAGTACTGGAAATAGGACTTCATTGATTTCAGCAGTATGATATTACAGCTTATATGTAACAAATCATAGCCATTAGTCGCTGAAAGTTATTACTTGAAGGCTAAGCAGGATCTTGCCTGAAACAAGACGACAGTCTTGCTTGACCTTCCAGGACCATGTGTCACATCTCCATGCCACAAACAGGTTATACCAGGTATACCCAGCAGGGAGGTCAAATCGGGAAAAAAAAACACTTTTCTGGTTCCACGAGACAAAATGTGCTTCAGCACTCTTGGGTTTTGAGAGTGGAAAACAAGACACATGAAAGTGCCCTCTCCTGCCACCACTTTTCTAAAGTGAAGTCTGAAACAGTGACCGGAGAGTCTCCACTGGCCTCTTTACAGCTGGCAGCACTTGTTAGCAGTGCCCAAGGTAAAAACAGGTAATATTGTAGATGGCCCCAACCTCCTCCTTGAGCTCAAGCTGGATATGAACAGCCCCATCCTGAGGTGCCTGAAGTGCTCCAACCCCAGACCTTCCAGTGGGGACAGCGGAGTTATTT
>NW_010555049.1:0-14523 GCF_000687285.1 Phaethon lepturus | reverse complement strand
GCTGAGAGTACTGTGCACATTTCTTTTATTAAAAAAAAAAATTCCTTAACACGCTAGAAGGATCTAGGAAAGGTATCATTCTTCTCTGTTTTCAGACTGTTTTGCTTGTGGACTTGACAACAAGAAAATGTGCCTGGCCTTTTTCACTGCATGGCGGAAGGTGCGCGCTCTCCGCAGGCTCTACAATAGGATGCTTTCCAGAAACAGCAGCAGCAAATCTGAGAGCAAAAGGCCCTCAGGAAGATGAGTAATGCAGAGAGTAAAGGGAGGGATTTCTGTGGCACAGGGCCCAAGCTGTAACTCTTTATGAAGATCAATCAGGTTTGGATGTTACTGAGCCTGAACAGAGAATGCCTCCGTGCGTGAAAAAAGCGCCTGCCCATCACTCACTGCTGTCCCTCAAGAGCTAACGCAGTCATCGGGCTGCCCAGTGTCTCTGCTGTAGAATTTGGTGTCAAACCACATCAGCTCGAAAGCTGTATTTCTCTAGGCTAGCACTGACATTCATAGTTCAGAAGAAGGACTGCAGGCCTGATTCATCCTCATTTTATGCCACAGCAGTTCCGCCAAACTCGGTGGAGCTGCACCATACCCAGAACGGGTCCCGCTCAGCAGTCGGGAATTGCCAGGCTCTAGACAGCTTCCTGGGAAGAGAAGCTCCTGCAGGGCTTGTGTTCCCACTGCATGAGCAACAACGCTGCTTCTCAGGGTCTGCGCATGGAATTTTTGAAAGGGAAAGATTCAGTTCTGTGGGAAGTATAAGCCCAGTATGAGCACTTCCCGTGGATATCCCATGCAGAAAAAAATACGTAAGGCAGGGCACTGATTTAATTCGGATCGTAACATTGCTCCATAGTCACTCCATTTTGATTGTGTTGTAGACTCTTCAAATGGCGTGTTCTGGAAATCATTCCCAGCACTGCTTTTTGTGTTAATATTTTGAATTATTAAGCTAAGTACTTTGAAATCAGCTCTGCTGTGAGTCTCTGAGAGGCTTGACCAGATGACCTCCAGAGGTCCCTTCCAACCTATAGTTTTCTCTGAATTTAAGATTCTGAGATTATTTACTTCCGCTGCTGCTTATTCTGCCAAGGGTTTGTTTCAAACCAGACTCTAATCAAGCTCTCTTGGTGTGACCCTCTTACCACAAAGCACTGACTTTCTAGTTACTAACAGACTACTAACTAGAGTAGTATCAAGTTACTGCAAGATTATTACCAGCTCCGCTCATCTATGCCAAATCTGCTTCCAAATCTGCTTTTACCACTTGCATTTCCTTGTGTATGGGAGTCCCTTGTAATTTCTCCTTACTTAGACATTCCTTAACACCTGAGAAGCAACTGGGATTTTCCAGACTGTCCTCATCCGTTTCCCCAGTGCTTCCATATGGCTTTAACACCTCACCATTGCTGTTACCTCATGGTCAATGAGAATGGCCTGATGGCAGCCAGGACACTGAAGGAAACCTCATTTCATTTTGGTTTTCGGTTAAAAATAAATACGCTTACACCCTGGCACGGCCAGATACGTGGCAATGTCTCCCTCTGCTCCATACAGCGCGTATGTCTATACACACCACGTATATGTAGAGCCCGTGTAAACAGCATTCTTTCTCGGGAAAAATCGGTCTCAGCCCCAAACCGACACACCCTGCTCCTCCCCTGGATACACCAGTCAGATGCAGACAAATTACAAACGTGAACATGCTACATCATTCATGTTTCTCTTGGCGCTTCCAGAGATTTTTCACACGGTGTGCCAAAAGCGCATCTGTCAGTCAGCATCCAGCCCCTCACCGCCGCCGCAAACGCCGCAGTGACAGAGCAGGCACGGATGCACTGGGTGAGGACGGCAGGGCAAGGGGCTAGGACGGGCTTCACCCCCTCCGTCAGTACCAGCTGTCTGGCCCCCGTTTCTCCAGTTACTCGGCTGTCCTCTCACCTCTACCCACCCCTGCGGGTTTCGGCGCTGCAAACACGCTGGTGCTCTCCAGATGAGCTGCCTCTGGCTGGCAGCATTGCGAGAGCAGACCAGTTCATTCGAGCTGGTAATCCTGTCAGTCACTATTTAAAAGATGTTCCAGTTTTGCAGTATATAAATTAACCTTGACACCTACTGCAGCAGTACCTTTATTTTTCCTGCACAGCCAGCTGCACTTGACGGGAGTTAGTAACTGCAGGCAGCAAGAGGACACTGCTTTCGGGAAAAATCGTGAGGAAAAGCTTTCAGGGGACATGGTGATGTTCCTTGCAGTGCAGAATTTTGAAATTAGCTCAAATACCCCGAAACACTTACTTGTGTATCCCTTTGATCTTTGGTGCTCAGCCCTGTGGCTTGTCAGACGTGGCATCTTCTCCTGCTTGCTTTGTGCAGGAGTTGTATTTTGAGGCATCAGAGTGCTAAGGGATATTAGTAGAAGGTAGGATTTGTGTGGCCCTTATCCTAATTAGCTGTGTTTCCACGTGTCCTTTAATTCACCCAACTAATCCTAGTGATAGCGTGACCTTTACCTTTCACCTCCTTTATCACACTCAGCAAATGAACTAGTTCCCATAACCTAGGCCAACCATTACAAATAATCAGGCAGGACTGAACTCTATAGCCTTTGTCTACAAAACTAAAATACCGTTGCTTTGCCAAATTCACAGCAGAGCTACAAGCTAGGAATCAGCTTGTAATGCATTTGTAGCAAATATCTTATGCAAATTCTGGCATTGTTTTTTTAATTACATATTCCATCAGATACTCGTCTGTTAGTCCAGACTTTGACTAACTTGACTATCAAATAATATTCTGCAAATATTTGACACAAATCATTGAATTATGTTTGAATACATTCTAACATAAAAGCAAGCTAGAAGAAAGCAGCCATGTCACGGCTGGAGACATGACTTGTGCTTGGACTGCGCAACCAAATCTAGCCCATGGGAAAAAGATACAGCATCAGGTCGGGAGACTCTCCCCTGTTTCCCTCTGGTGCACACACAGCCTAGGTGGTATCAGCAAACAAACAGGGCAGTACTAAGCACAAGGAAGCTTTCTGTGCTTAAGTCCTGAGCATATCTCCTGTGCAGAAGGAAAGCCGAGAGGGCAGAAAACTCAGCAATCTGCAACTTGGGCGTATCTGGTTCACTCCGAAGAGAGGAGCCTAGACCTCTCCCCAGGTTAAGGTGCATCGTCTGCTAAGGAGATAGTCAAAAGCCATCACAACAGCAACGGGAGATGCCAAGATATGCAATCAGACAGCAGGCAGCCCCTCGTTGCGTATGGGACACAGCGTCACCAGGAGCTGCCATGCCCATGCATCTGAGCAGAGGCTTCCTGGGCTTGCCACCAGCGGGCTTTGGAGAGCAGCTGCAGACACAGGCTGCCTTCACCCGCAAGCCTGGAGAGTGCTCCCTTAGGGGGGAGGCAGACCCGGGGCCAGGCTCACCTCCGCGATGCTTTTATCTGCCCCATTGGCTACATATATGCTAGATTTTCCCCTAAAGCACCAGAAGTTTGTTTTATTGGTCTAAGCAAACTAGAAGAACAAAACCAAAAACCAAACCAACCAAAAACTCAATTCTCCTCCATATTTGCACAACAAACTCAGCTATTCATACTGGCACTAAACAAGATGGTGTTGATAGGACCAAAGCACACAAAGATTGGTGACCCACAACAACAGCTACTAGCCTGGATGGCATGGCCTCCGAAACAGGCATTCCCCCGCTCCCGCACAGCCCTGCCGCAAACAAGGTCCATTGTGTCTTTCCAGTGACCCATTCTGTTTGCTGAAAGCCGAAATGGGGCCAGTAGCTTTCCTGTTGGCATCCCAGCCCACTTTTCGGCCTCGTTCTCCCCTCCTCCCCCCAGTCAATCATCTCACTTTAACAGCCAACGACATTCGTTTTGATTTATCATGCAGTTATGGCCCGAGTCCAGACCCGAGCTGGCTGGATCACTGGAGGACCAGCATCGTCCTATTCAGCTACACACAACCTACTTGTCATCCTTTTGGGAACCAGTGACTCAGACGTAACTTCATTGCAGCCTGGCAGCTGGTGGGACTTGGGGAGACATACAAAGAGAATAAGGCCAGCACCCACCGAGCCCCGGAGCGCGGAGCCGAAAGCTTGCCTGCAACCCTCATTCAAGCCTTGGCATAATTAAAACAACATTGCCATTCTTGGTGGCAGATTTTCACCTTCTGTAAACCCAGACTTTCTGTGAGTGTTTTGTTTCACCAATTTACTGTGTCTGAAAGTCAATGGATTATAAAACAGAAGAGCAAGTTCTTTTCTGTTCTTTAGTGCTACTGCTATTAGCAAAACCACTGGAGCCCACCTTTGGGGCTCTGCATATGGTGGGTGCTTGGCTGTAGCCTTGCCAGCTACCAGGGAGACAGCAAATCAAAGTAAGGGTTTACTCTTTTGCAAAGCTCCAGACAAGAACTTTTTTCAGATGCTGTATCTAAAGGGGGCATGTGAGAGAAATCTTACGTTTATTATAGGCAGCCTTTCCCTTTTAGGTTGTGGTTGCAGAGGAGAGCTGGGCAAGCCCCGTAGGTTCCCTGTGCTGCCACATTCTCTTCTCCTTGCCCGCTGCCCACTCCCACCCGCTGCAGTGCCCTTCCAGTCCTGCTGACCAGCTGGTTCTGCAGGCTTCCTGACCCAGACCAAGGAACCCGTCTGCACGGACAAGGGGGAAAAAAGAAAACAGTAAGTCACCCTAAGCAGAAAGCAACTGCAGCCTGTTTGCCTCCACGCAGCAGTGTTTTGTTCAGGGTACCCGCTCCTTCCCAAAAAGCCACCCCTCACGTAAGTGCTACAGCATCCCTGTACTGCCCTGCAGAGAGCATGTCCTTCTGGTAGCTTGGCTAGAAATTTCTAGCGCTAGCTAGAAATCCGGTTCTTCTATATGTTCTCAGTCACCAAAGATCCAACCAGTACCAAACCACAATCTCTGTTTCCCCATAAATACAGATTTTAGCCCCGTCTCGACACTGCAGATACAAATAGAAGAGCGTGAAGGAAGAGGAAACATTATCAGGGCAGTCACAGGGGAGAAACTCAACACATCTCCCTCCTTTGTGCTTCCCAGGTACAAGACAACGCTGTTGCCACATCCCCAGACGGATTCAGACGAGCGCGCAGCCAACGCGTGCCCCATCCACTTGAGGCCATGCCCACTCCCCAGCCAGGCAGCTCCAGCAGCTGGTCCCCCTTCTCCTCGCATCACCGCTCGCTGTCCTAACCCATCCCCCAGCTCCACGTTCTGTCTGCTCTTCTGGAGGGAATAGCTCCTGCAGTTGTCTCAGCAGCTGCTCTTCGCTTTCCCAAGCAGCAGCAAGAGCTAAATTGACCTAATTCCTGCTTGTTTCCCTGCCACCCACAGAATCTGAAATAGCAGCAGTGAAAACTGCCAAGGCGCTCGTCAGCGGCCGCCCTGCCGCAGCGCGGGACCGGCTCACGTTCGCTCCATCTTCCGCAGGTCCCCAAGGGTTAGAAACTTTTTAGGCTGCAGGTTTCGAAACCCGCAACAGCAGCGGACAGTTACTGCAGACAGCTCCTTAGGCAGCCTCAAGGACGAGTGGGGTTTTTTTGTACCCTACGGCACATCCTCGGCAGCGTTCTTTATGCCACAAACATCAGCCCCATCTATCTGTGAAAATCCATGGACAAGTCTCCCAGCGGCTGTCTCACCTCCCTCTCAGATGTCGTTTGGATTTGCAGTCAGGTTTGGACTGTTAGGCTGATTTTATTTTTTTCTTTTAATGAAAGCTGGGTCAGTCTTGATCATGACTTCAGCAAGAACAGGACTTAAACTTGTGTATGTATCTGTAGTGAAATTAGCTGTCACCTGCCAGGCAATCTGAGGGGCCTGTTACTGCTTCAGCAGCAGCAACCTCCCTTTGCTGAAGTCCACAGTCTCAGATATTAAAAAAATCATCTAAAAAATCATTCTTTCCCTCTCAGGGGAACACACTGCCACAGCCCAAGCTGCATAATTGCCCCCAACATTTAAAAGGCTTCAAAGCAAGCAAGAGTGGGAACACTTATGTTAATTAGTGTGTGGAGAGGGAGGCAAAGATTATGTTAAGATCTGATATGGCATATGGGATCCGATAGCGTGTCATTAGAGGTAGAAAGCAGCCCTTCCCAGTGTAGCTTTTCAGCTGCTTATTAAGGCTTTCTGTTCAAACTTTTAAGTGCCCAGGCTGAAATTTTCCATGCCATAATTGCTACTATTCTGGTAATTAAAGCCTGCTACAATGCAGAGACACAAGGGCATTTCCTAACTTCTGAGTGTGTGCCTCCGCAACCTTAACCAACTTTTTTTTCTAGTAGCAGCTGAAGGAGGATGAAGGCTTACGTCTCTAAGCCTGAACATGAGCGAGGTTGGCACTCAAGTTCTCCCAACCTTGATGGGCACCAGCCTACATCAGACAGGGACGTAAACTTCACCAGGACGTATCTTCTGTCCTTGCATCTTCACTGGGTTTTTACTAGTCTTGAAATTCAGAGCAGTCTCAAAATTAAGCAGAACTCCTATGTCCGCCAGACAAGAGACATCACAAAAGATAATGGTGTCCAAGTGCCCTCCAAATAATCCTTCTTCCCACACCTTTAGCAAGGCAAGCTGTTAGCAGTAGAAGGCGGCTCATAACTTACCATAATATGAAACATCCTTTTGCATTCAAACTGAATCAAATGACACAGTGTGCACCATTAACTAGGCCTGTAAATACTTGCAGGATAGTGAGAGGGCTTTGTTCTAACTAAACTTTGAGCCGTTCAGATTTCAGTATTTAATTGAAGCTTCTGTAGGTATCTTGCCCGCTTCCCTGTCCCAGCCCCTTACCAGCACAGTGACCAATGAATGTCAGTCACTTCAAGCTTGCCAAAGCTTCGACTACGAAGTCCTGGCACTGCTTAGACTCTTAGGAAACCTCGGAGCCAAACAGCCTGTGTAATAACTATGAAAATTGTATTATTAGCTTCTAAACAGAAGCAGCATGACACTCCACAAAGGAAATACACAGGCTGTCAGAAGCACCGAGAGAAGGTGTCAGCTACAAATTAATGGCTATTTAAACATATTATTTGTTCCAAAGTGTTAAAAATGAGATTTGTAGCTCTGACGGCAGAAAAGGTGGTGGTGTGTCAAGTCCCACACCGGCATGCCATCTCTCCCAGCTGCTGCTGCCAGCATTTTAAAGCTGTTGATTGGTACCATTTAGAGACTCCCATGGGAAAGGAAGCCTCAGGAGAAACAAAAAGAGGTTTTATTCCTTCCTCTCGGTTTAGTTGAGGCAGAGACATCCATTCCACTTTTGGCTCTGCCGACAAACACACATGATTAAAGAAATGAAGGCAGAGGAACAGAGATCAACTTAAGTTAGCACAGATGGATGACTTGGACACAAATCTAGCTGATGGACTCCTTTTCATTGAGAAACTGAATTTACAACTAGTTAACTATGCATTGGCTCAACTAAGCAGTGCAATGTGGCTTCTACATCCTTAACTCAGATTTCCAAAGTGCACTGTGAAAGCAGAAAGGCCCTCGCAATCCGAAATCTTTACTGCTCTTCCCATTTTGCCCATTTAAAATTTACAGCCTTGAAGAAGCAGAGCCTCTGATATGAAACAGCCTGGGAAAATGGATTGGGAAAGCTAAAAGCCAAGCCAGTGAAAGGCAGAAATCTCTCTGTTTTTTGAAAGAGGCACTGTCTTAGCTACCATGCCAGCTCTTTTTTGTGGGGTGAGTATGTGTGGGGAGGCATGTGCTAACCATTGCTATCGTAGATGGAATTAATCCCATACGTGCTGCCACTGAAGATATTTGGAGACTAGAGGCTGGCACCGCTAAATGGAAATACTGCTGAAATCTTTTCACATCACTTGCAAAGAAAGAGAGCAAGTGTGGCACACACTGGTACCACACTGCCCACAGGTGAAGAAGGGACCATTGATTTTAATCTATTTGAACAGCTATCTGTTGAATCTTCTGCAAACATATTGATGGAGACTTGTACGTCCAAGGTAAATAACTTGTCACACCCAGTCACAAGAGTGGGTCAGTGCTTGGCATGGCATGAAATATCCATATTTCACATCAGCATTTCATCAAAAATCTTCCTGTAGGTCCCTGAGCCTTGGAAGATGGGGGTGGGAGCACTCAAGGAGATGGGACATGCAGAGCTTCAGAGGAGTTAGGCTGGTTTCAGAGCATCCTATCACCTGGGTCTCATTGCAGCCACAGCTCAGGTGCCTGCAAGCCGAGGCTACCAAAGCTGCAGACCTGAGACTTTCCTAGTCCTGGCTCTCATGTATGTGATGGCTAGGCAGGGAGCTGGCAGGGAACGAAGCAGGTTTCAGAGCCTACAGCGCAGAGAAAGTTTTCTCAGGAAGCTCCCTGGTGTCTGTCAAAATCACGTTGTAACCAACTCAGTTTCACAGACTCATCCGATTTCAAGTTGGCATTGTCTGATGGGAAAAGTGCTGGATCAGAATATGCCCAACCAACATGTCTGAATACAAAATGAAGGACTTTCCTGGAGTCCACATTGTCCTGGTGCAGGCTATCTGCAAAGTCTGGGCTACTCTACATGTTTCTCGGTGATCTCTTGAGTCAACTTCAAAATACCAGCCTTGTAAAGCCGTTTCTGTCTAGAGATCTAGCACCAACCTTTTGTACTTATGGCAGAGCTCCTTTATCTGGTCAAAACTGCTAAAACTTCACAATATTGGTGCATCCCTGATTAGGCTGACACTATCAGCATTTGAAAACTAAAAAAAAAAAAAAAAGCACACCGTATGTACTCGATACGTTATCCAATGCCAAACAGCAGCAATCTTAGCCTAGTTACTTACTCATTTCTCTTTTCAGTGAATTACATCTTTCCACAAAGTTGCACAAACCTCTCACATCAATCTCTGAGTCTTGCTAAATGTCAGTCCATGCAGAACTTGGGTGCTGGGAAAAACTGAGCTGATGAAAGGATGCAATGGTCTGAAGTATAAAAGAAGAGGACCCGGGGATGAAAGGGGAGACAAATGTAGGCAGCCTGCACTGGCAAGCACTCCAGCAAAAAATCACACCGTGGAAGTTAGAAGGGGAGTTTAAATTAGAGGAGGTACTGTTATTCTTAAGGTTTGTAATCAAAAGCCTGTGGTTCCAATTAGGAAAGCAAAGACGCCTGGCCAACATGCTATTACCAGCTTTTTGGCAGGCGAAGCCATTTACAACAACCAGGCTGCCTCTCCTGCACTGAAGTATTTGTTTTTACATTCAAGCTTTCTCAGACTCCATAGCTCTTGGAACAGACTCCAGCCACACTTGTAGAGGGCAAAGTCCCTATCAGATGGATCGTCAGGCAGAACAAAGTGTTATTACTTTCTCAAAGCTGCTATTCAGTCACACCCCTTATGTTATTTCTGTGAAAATGAGGGAGTGATTTCAATTATTATGTATAGAAAGAAAAAGACACTGAAAATAGAAGATGAGTTGTTGGGGGTTGTTTTTTAACCTTCGAGGCTAAAGTTCACAGTAAAGCTCCCCAGAATACTGCAAAGCACCTTCCTTTTGGTTGTGCTCTTCCACCTGCCGACCTTTGGAACGTGTCTGGGAGCACTGCAGTGCTGTGGGGGCTGCTGAGTGCCGGAGGTGTTCGGTTATACTGGAGCAGAGACAAGGAAATGGAGAGATTCACAAAGACTAGCATTTGCCTAAGGAAAACTGGGCTCCTGAAGTCAGGCTCCTGCTCTCCATCAGCCACAGGAAGACCTCTTCTCTCTCTCTCTCTCTCTCCATCTCGCTGTGTCTTCAGTGACTCAAATGCCTTGGGTGTGTAAGCTCCTTTTTGAGTTTCACTCTTCCACACAGTCTCAGCCCAATGCAAAACTGCTTGTGTTCAGCAGAAAATGTCCTCCACTTTTTCTTCCATGCTTATTTAAAGCTCCACTTCATTATATTTACTGGTATTCTGACTTTAATAAATAATCATTGTATGCCTCTTGGAGGCTCTAGGCATCTTAGCACATAATTAATCATACAACCAAACCCCATGAGCCTTCAAATCATCATTAGAAAGAAAGTCTTCCAGCCAACCACCTTGGGGGAAAAAAAAAAAAAAAGAGATCCTTTCTCTCCCTTAATTGGTCTGGGAAGCACAGCCACAGCTCTCTCGAGCGGATGTCTTCTGCACCGTACCCACGGGTCTGGGTTCGGACCAAACCAGGGAAATAAATACCAGAGATGCACAGCCCCCACGGAGGCACGTCTTGCCACCACCCATCTCCCTCTGCAGCACAGTCTCTCAGGTTGAAGTGACCATGAGGAGAAGGAAGAGGGAGAGAAAAAAAGGGAGCATCCTTTCTGCTCAAGTCAAGTAAGAATAAATATGGAAAGTGATACTTCAGGGATGAAACACTACACGTGGACACGGGCAACTTCACAAAGCTGCTGTTAACTGATGCACAATTCTCTTCTCCTAAAGGTGGAAGTGTAAGAGTAAGGCTTCAGAAGTGCTTTAGCTCTTTTTTCCACCCAACGCCTACTTAAATCTGGAACGCTAAACTCAGTCTAATTTCCTCTACAGTAAACATCAGCCTTGATTACAGCTGGAGAGTCATGTATCCCTAACAACAGCAGAAGGTTGCTTCTGGTCTACACAATAATATTAATCATACTCTAACCTAAACGAGCACCAGGGCCACAGGCTGAGGGTTTCCTCCTGCCTCGGCAGAGCTCCACGTTAGCTCTGTCCCCATGTACTGCGGTAGCCCGGGACTCAGGGAGAGCTCGGAGAACTTGAGCGTCTCCGCCGGCCCCAATAAGCGAAGAGAAAGTACAATCGTCTGGGAGCAGCGGCATAACGTCTCCAACAGCCGCCGACCACGCGGTCAGGCCGCCCTCCCCGCACCTCCCGTATGCCCCCCTTCCCCCCTGGCCCCAGCCACAGCCATTGGCGGGTCCCCGTGACGCAGACGTGGTGCAAAGATCTGCAAGCTCCAGTTTTCCCAGTTAGTGACCGGGAAAGTGAGCACTCTCCCAGCTCGCTTCATTCACCTGTGGTCCTTGCCATTGGCATGACCCCAGCACAGAGCTAACCCCTGCACACTCCCAGACAGTAAGAGTAGACAGCTTAAAAGACAGCTTATTTCCTTCGTATTATTTAAATTCTCCTTCAGTTTCCACTTCTGCTACACAATGAAGTAAGGTCTAATATGTAATGTATTACCAGCAGGGCAGAAGGAGCAAATAGCTAACTTATTTGTTTTAGAAGGAGTACGCAATAAAAAAAAGTGCAGCCTACTGTATTGTGCCCATGAACTTTATCCTTCTGACTAACACACAGTGTCCCAAGAAAAATTTCAGGCTCCCAGAGCCTGTGACCTGGGACTGGAGCCCAGAGACTCCCAAGAAGCTCCAGCAGCCGGTGACTAGCTGGAGGGAATGGCTAACCTGGCAGTGGTTCCACTTACACTAAATCCTTATTGCTTTAACAAGGTTGCCTGGAAGTGGCTTGAACAGAAGAAAAGGGAATGCTGCTCTGATCAAGTGACTCATTGAAAGAGGGAGGGAGGTCTTAAGATACTCTTTGGAAAGGATTTCAAAGCTGAGCATATTGTTCCAGGAAATGTTTACAGACTGGAAAAGAGGAAGTTTTGACTTTCATTGGCTTGTTCTGTCGCAACACGGCATGTTTACCAAAAATCCGTAAAGAGAGGGAAAAGAAAAGCTCCCTCTGAAGAAGAGCTGGGCAGGAGGCAAAAGCAGTGCAGCTCTGCCAGCGGGAACTCTGCTTTTAAAGAACCAGCTGAGAGGAGAAAATGAACCCTGTCCCGGCTCCGCAAGGCACGCTCATACCTCAGCCCCACAAACGCCTCAGAAAAGAACAAAACCCAGCGTAAATGAGACGAGGCCAAAGCACAAGGAGTACACTCTCACTGCAGTTCTTAGGGCCATACCCGCCACACACTACTCACTTTACAGACGCCAAAGAAGAGAGCGCTCGTCCCTGGAGATGTTAGCAATGTCTGGGAGATGGAGCAGTTAGAGGGAGACTGTATTTGGGGTTTTTTTGTGGAAATTTTTTTGTTGTTTTTACAGATCAAACACATTCGCAACAATCAACAGACAAAGCAGGATTTATGGATGCTCCTGTGGAAGGGCTCAAGAAAATCATATCACATTTTAGGAGAGCGGCTCCTAATTTTTTTTTGCAGCTGAGACTCCTTCGAGAAAATGGGCAGTGACCTGTGCCATTCTGTCTAGTCCTTCAAGTTGCTGCATTTTTTCCTGAGCCAGTGCCATTTCATTCCCCTAATCCACTCAGGGTATCTCCTCCTGTCCCCTACCGAGAGGCTGCAAGACCCTCCTTTCGCCACCACCAGACTTTTGGCAGCAGCATCGCCCCAGAGGCAGAGCTCGTGCTCCTCGCAGAGGTGCCAGGTCTCAGGGCTGTGAGACAGCCACAACTGAGCTCACCCTGACCGAGCTCTTGCCTCTCCAAAGAAGCGTCGTCCGCCCACCAGAAAGAGCTGCAAGAACAGAGGCTTCTGGAGAACCCACGTGAAAACAGCCAACAGAAAGTAAGGAGTGAGAGAATAGGCTGTCCCTCAAACTGCACTGTCCCCACTGCTCTGAAGCCTCAGAGCACCTCCTTTTTTTCTCCCCACCCTACGAACCTGGCTCCAAAAAAGATGGGAGCACTTTCAAACAGGCCCCAGAGCTTGTTGGGACAGAGGAGAGCCATGAAAACAAAGGCTCATCACAGGCCATGGCAGCAGAGGTCAACCCAATACCCGTCAAAGGTGAAACAGTGTTCATTTAGAATGAGAAAAAGACAAGAAGCCTGATCCAGAAGGAGTGACAGAAAGTTTGGCAAGAAGGTGAGCATTTCACTCCTAGAGATGTGTGCCAGAAGACAACAGGAGACGCAAAAATCATCTTTTTCATCCATATTATTTTTGCAAACCGTATATATTCATTTTCTTGCACTGCAGAAAGCCTAATGAGGGGTAAAAAAAAGGTACTTTGTTCTGAAAACCATTTTTTTAAGAAACAGAAGTCCCTCAGATGTCAACACTACTCTAACCTGTGGACCCTAAATAGACTAGCTTTTGCTTTGGAAATAAAGGGTCCCTGCAGTTCAGTGACTTAAGCATCCTAACCTATTTGACAAGGTATTAGTCAAAAAGCAGTGCCAGAATGTGTGAATTAACAGGACCCATATGTAACTGCTTAATAGCAACCACTCGCTTAATCCTGTGTAGCTAAATGGTATAACAAAAGAATTAGCCAGTGACATCCACTTAGGAAATATGATCCAATCGATACTATGATTTCTTTTTAACTGCTGAACTGGTTTTGACACATATAAAAATGTGGTTCCAATCAGACCAAACTGCACCACAAAAAAGCCTTGTAAAGGAGCCCAGACCTGTGGGCTTTAAACAACGCACTGAAGTGAAGAACATTCACAATGGGATTGAGACTGGGAGCACGGCGGGAGGAAGTAAGTGGTCCCTCAGTCATTATTACCAGCCATGAGATCACACAGACCTTTCATCTTGTATTACCAATCTCCCTTAGTGCCGGACTTATGATAAAATATGTAGTGCCGGGCAGAGCTGTAACAGGAGGAACAGTCAAATTCCCCTTGCTTTTCTCCTCCTGATTGCCCTCATTTACATTAACTCCTCAGCCAACAGTAATAGCTAATGGAGCAAGACTGCTACAGTCCTGGTTCAGTGACACTGGCTAACTGGGAGCACTAAAAGGATAGTCAGAAACACAGACCAAAACGATAGCAACCGACGCTTGAGCCTTCATGAAAAAAAAAAAAAAAGGAAATAAGAAAATAACCCCCCCCAGAGTAAAATATCCCCCACACCAGGGCCACTGCAGTGTGATAGTTTTATGAAGAAACCCCACTGACCAGGGCTGATCTGATTTTCTGCATATCCAAACAGGAGCTGAATGAAGTTTCCTTCTGGCGATGGTCTCGGTCCAAGCCCTCGACCCACCAAGCACTGTAATTGCCTTGGCTCAGGCAAGACACAGGCCCTAACCAGCATCCCACCTGCAGTTTTAAAATGGTGCTTCATTAAACTGAATTATCTTTGTGCAAAATGTACAGATTAGCTCCCGGGCCAGCTGATATTCGTAAGTACGCACAAGCACCAACGAAGCCCCATGCAGGGACCCACGGCAAAGCTGACTGAGTCTTCACAGGGCGACCGAGAGTAATGCATCTCCTGTGCACAGAAAAGCCAAAGAGGAAAAACAGGCCCAGCCTGTGCTCTGCACACACACCGAGCACTACCGGGGGTGGGGGGTGTCCATCCCCGTATTTGTACGCCTGCACGCCAGCCCTCTAACCGCGCTTGCAGATGGCAGAGAACACATACGGCTACGAGCTCCGCACGCGTACAAAGCGCTTGGAAATTGCAAAGGCTACGGCAGTCCATGGGAAGCGGGGCCACCTCAGTTTCAGAGCCGAACGAATCGTAACGACCTGAAGAAACC
>NW_010555048.1:0-15241 GCF_000687285.1 Phaethon lepturus | reverse complement strand
GGCTGGCCTGTGAGCGCAGGCCCGGCCTGCACGCTGCGCGGGACTGCCTGATAAACTGCGCATGGTTTTTCATTAGATCCCCCAAACGGACCGTCTTCTCGAGCGGGCAAGGCCGGGATGAGCAGGATCAGCTTGGGGAGCGCCGTGAGGGGCGCCGGGGTAGCGCCTTCCCTGCCTGCGCCTCCCTCCCGAGGCCGCTCTCCTCTGGGTCAACCTGATTTTACACAGGCGCTGATGTTCAGGATCAGGCCGGTCTCTCTGCCAGGCCTGTAATGCCTTTCTCCCTATTAGTTTTCTGATACTCCGCTATCGGAGCTTTCTGTAACGATGTTTAGGGTTTAGATATACTTTGTCTGACATCTGAAACACGTTATAAACTTTATCCATTTAATTCTCCTACACCGTGCAGTGTGCTGTAGTGGCATTATCTTCACGTTACTGATAAGGAGATTTACATTTGCCCAAAGCCAGTCTGGAATTGGGGTAAGGACCGGGCTCAGCGCTCCAGATGTGACGATAACCGGCCGCCTGCTTACAGCAGTAGCTTGTACGGCTCTGCCTCTCCCCGGCATGACACTGTAGGTCAGGCCATGGATTTCCTTCTTACAGGTGCCTTTTTGTTTCAGACTGGGATAAACCTGGCTGAATGTGGGGGCTGTATGGACCCTAACTAAAGGCTACGCTTTATTTCCTACAGCAGAGCAGGTAAGCTTCCCTAGGGGACCAAAGTGGCTCCAAACTTAAAAGCAAGCATGTGTTATCACCAGCCACAACAACAGCACGTCTAAAATCTTTCAGAAATGTGAACTAGGGGCTGTGCTAGGTGCCTGTGCTTACTGAGATGTGTATATGTGAGAGAGAGAGAGAAAGAAAAAAGAAGAGGTAGCACAATGGCTCAGGGAGGGAACAGTGCAAAGTGCTGCCCCCAAAATGTTCCTGTGACCAAGGCCCTGAGGAAAGTGGCAGGGACAGGATTTTTTGGCTAACTGCTGACCTGTGATAAAGGACTGTAAGAAAGACCCCATCTCTGGTATTTAAGTAGGTAAATGGGAATGAATCCTGAATCAAAAAAACAAAACACTTCATTTGATCTTCCTAAATAAAATAACCCAAGCTTTTTTTGTCTTCCTTTTCTTTTTTCCAGGATAATTTCATGTGTCAAAAGGGATCACAGTATTTAATTTACAGCCATGAAGCTGGACTGCCTGATCAGCATCAAAAACATTTACAAACTGCGGGTTCACCTAAGCACATCAACTATGCTGTGCTAGCCTCATCCCTCCAGAGGATGCACTGATGCTCTTGGGTTCAGAAATGATGTTGGTGCTGCTTGGCTGGTTTGCATCTTACTCCAAGAAGCTTTTAAAGAACCAAGCTCCTGAGATAGACAGAAATTTAATAATTTAAGTGAAGCAACGTCTTGTCAGCTACAGAGTTGGTTCAGGGTCTGTAAACCTGATCAAATGCACTGAATGCAGTTAAGGCTGGATTCACAACTCTGGGAGGAGAAATCAGCTCTTACTGGACAAGAGGATTTTATACCCAATAATTGGGCTAAATGAAGCTGTTACATAGAACGATGGCAAAGAGCCACGTTTTGCTGGCATGCTATAACATCACATAATACATGAATGTGGTCTATGCAGTAGGTGCTGCTTTTTCCTTCCAGAAATTTTATTACAGCCCTAACCACTGACACTTTGTTCTCTGCCAATTCCTCTGCTCCCTTCTCTCATGCTGGCAAAAATACAGCGGGACACCTAAAGCTGTAGGCCTTGGCAGGATCGTGTGAATATGCTGAATACATACATGCTGATTAATTCATTGCCTTAGCAACTGAAAAGTCTCAGACTATTCTCCCTTGTTTATTGGCCTTTTCAGAGCTAATGTGAGCAGTAGAGATCATCCACAGGCAAAATACAGCATCCGTTAACTGCTTGCACCTGCTAGGGCCAAAAAACTTCTTTCATCCCAGAAGATCACCTGTTCCACACAAGTCAGATAAGCGTTTTTTGAAACACCAGCCCAACAGCCGCACCTACTTGTACCGACTATACAGGCTACCCAACTGAATTTTCCATGGTGCCACCAGTGGCAATGCAGAACAGTTTCCCTTTGCTTTGTGGCTGTACAGACAATTGCTCAATGTGCAAGGGAAGAGGGAAACTCGCTTTCAGAAAACAGCGTGCAGACGAAGCCCTTGATGGTGCAATGTCACCTTGGTTTCTTCTCAGAAGGCTCATAGATGTGTAGAGAGAGGGACGGCCAAGGTGTTACTGTAAGCAGGGTGTTTGGGTGCCTATCTGCATGTCTTAAACACTAACAGCAGCCTCACAAATCCCATACCACTTATAATGTGGCAGTTGCAGCTTGGCAATGCACAAGCCTGCGCAGCATGGGCCCCGTGGCCGGCTGGCCGGCGTGTGGCATCCCCGCAGCCTCGGCTGCAGCACTGCCGAGAGAAAGCAGTGCTGAGCAGCACCGCGCTCACGTGGAAGTGGCTAGTGAGGGAAATACAGATGGGCTTGCTGGGCTTTGGGCAAACAGCGCAAAAGGGGCTGGCTCATTAGTTGGGGATGTCTCAGTTCAAGAGCAAATATTATGTTCACGTTTCATTTTTTTGATTTAACTTTCATAGTACTCAGTAGAAAACCTTGTTGGCTGAATCCTTGCTACCCAATGAGTGTGTTGCTTGACGCAAAATCCAAGGATGACAATCTCTCCAGCTCTGCAGTAAGAGACCATGGCAGCTATAGACCACTTTTCATATTCTCTTGGAACTTCTGCCTGGTTTTCCTGCTAGAGCAACCTCTTGGGCATCCAAGAGAAGTGACACGACCGCCTGTTTTTCCTGGCTGTCCTCCCTGTAGATCCAAAGGTTGTCACACGTGCATCCCTACATGCATGAGTCCTAACAAAAGTCCTGTCCATTTCTTCTGGAAGACTTTCCAGAAGGTCTCCTTTTCTCTCATGGTCTGTAGTTGCGGGCTCCCAGTGCAGCTGTCCCCCGTCCCCAGACACACTGCATAGTGCCTTAGGACCCTGAAAATGCACAGGAAGAAAAGCATTCCCCACTTTTTGCCCTGGCATCTTTTGAAGCCCTGTGGTAGGTCCTGCAGCCTTTTCTGGGGAGCCCAGAGCAGCAAAGGCTCCTGTCTCTCCCAGAAAAGACAGGAAGGTCCCAGTGCTTATTTAATTTTCTCTATAGGACCTACAACACATTCACCGCTTCTAAAGTAGCTGCTTCTCTATTTTTCTATTTCTATGCAAACACAAGCTGCCCATTGGTAAACTCTGAGCTTAGAAACATTTAAGTGCTGTCAGGAGGAGTCTACATTCGCTTCAAGGAAATTGGGTGACTCATCCCTGTGTCCCTTCTATGGCTGCATGGAGTGAAGTCAAATCCCCCCATGGCTGCGATGAAGCCAACTCCCTGCCGTCCTTCTATGAATAAACCCAACACGAATGCCTGTAGACATTTCACAGACTGAGCTCAGAAATGTTCTCCTTGACACAGAGCCACCATATTAAAGGTGCTGAAGTACAGGTTGTGTAAGCCTGAGGGAATGTACAGGATTAATGAAAGGAATGCCGCATGCTCCGGGCTTTGTAGACCACGACATGAAATAATATCTGGATTTCTTCACACACTTTTTTTCATGTCTGTGGAAACCCCAATTCCATATATCCTAATAAATAACTAACAGCCCTCTGACCCTGGTGAGACAATTCCATACCAGGAGATTTTCTTTAAATTTGCAACTTTTGGCTATTAGAAATGGTCTGAGGGTATCAGTTTTGAAAGCAGGCATTTTTTCCTACATACTACTTCCGCTGCCCTTCTTGAAAGATGAGCTGTTTGATGTGAGTGTTTGGAAAAAAAAAAAAAAAAAAGAATATTTGAGTTTCGGGCTATGGCTGTTTATGAAAAGAATGTAATATATACTGAAGCTCAGAGCCCACTGGGGTTGTATTAATTGATATCCAGAGATGAGCTAGTCTTATACCTTAAACCAGTCCTCCTCCTGCAAGAAACATGGATGAATGAGAGGGGCTGTCAGCAGAGTACCAGGTAAATGTTGCTGTGGGCCCAAGGGCTCTCCCTTTCCCTAGAGCTTTTTTTTGGAAACAAACAAATGACTATCTAATAAAAACATATTTACTTGATGCAAACAGCAGCAAAAAGGCTGATGTTTGCAAATGCCTCCTTCCGTTTCCAGACACAGTACAAACAGCCTCTGACAGACTGGATTCCAACAAATATACTTTAACCTCTTGTCAACAGTTAGCTTATGGGGAGGGGAAAAAGCCAATGCTTTAGGAACTCTCCTCAGACAGAAAAAGGTGAAGAATTGATGCTATTGCAAGTCAATGCTCTTTAAACAGAACTCTGATAACAGTGGTTAGTTAATCTTTTTGTCTCCACTGGTTGGTGGGAGATCACGTTGGTTTTGGCTTTGGTCTGGTTTGCTTGAACAGCACAGCAAACCCAGCTCAAAAAGCAAATTACTGATACTGCCTTTGGAAGCCCTGCCTATGTTACAGAGTGGGGGGAAATACTTAAAACTCAATGATATGAAACTAACTAGATATATTTGAAATATTGATTACATATATCTTCTGAAATAGGGTAATGGGATATTCCTGATGCTATATGCATGTTTATACGTCTCTGAAATGTTTGATTAATGTGCACCTAATCTTTCTTTCTGCTAATAGACCATCATATTTCTTACTAAGAAATGAATTATTCGACCACTAGTACAAGTGGCTGAGAGAAGACCATTTATAATGCTGCATCTTCAGCTACTGTTTCTTCAGCAAATAATCCTTGACCTGGAAAGCTGTTTCACTGAAAATGACTAATTTTGCCAATTTTATTTTTTGCTTTGAATATGTGTTTCTGGTGGCAGTCTAATCTATCCTAAAAGACTTATTTTATGCTTTACAATATTGGTAAAACATAAATAGAAAAAAGACAAAGGAAAACCTTCATGAAGCAAAACTTCAATTCCATTTGTGGAGACGTTATCCCAGAACTTTGAATCTGGAAGTGCAAAATGACATAGTGGCAAGCAGAAAGGAAAAAAGAAAAAAAAAAAACGACCCATGCTTTTCTTTGTTCATAAAAAAAATAACTGTCATTCTATACTGGGTTTGATTTTGCTTTCCATTTTTCTTTTAAGAATATCTCACTTTTGACTATTTTCATAGTTTTCGATATCACTTGTTTTGAGCAACACTACTTTTCATATCTCTCTAAATTGCTTAGTTAAGAGATTCAACAAATCAAAGATAGTGATAACAAAGGTTGCTCTCTGCAGCCTCCTCTGTATCAGCCCCAATCTTGCCATTTACCTGCTATAAGCAGCACTTCTCCATGCAATCATTTTCAAAATTACAGTGCTAAACTTTAGGGAACAGGGCTGTTCACCACGTTTGCACACTCGGTCGCAAGCTCAGCTAAGAACACCGAGTGTTATGCAGGCAAACAAACCATGACAACCTACAGCTGTGGGACTGGGTGAATTTTGGAGAAAAGCTGCTGAGGGTTATTTTGATCCTTGGCAACTTCTATAAGAGAAATTGAGCATCTGCATATGTATTTTCAAGAGCTCAATAAAGATCAATAGACAATGTAATCTGAGTTTGGGTCATGGCCCTGAAGACAAGTCCTAGTGTCCAAATTCTCCTTCCAACCAGCAACTAAAAAGTGGTAATTTGGAATTTCCATCCACTTTAATGAATTGCACATATTTCAGCCTGCCCCACATTTGACATTCAGAGCCCTTTAGAGAGTGTCCAGTTGTCACTCAAAAGCAGGAGCATTCTAAAATGTAGGCATTTTTTAAAAAACAGAAAACACCCACTGAATCCGCCTATCAGCAAAATCCAGCCTTGCATTTTAGCATGACTTCAGCTTTGGTCTGGGGATGCTCGAGCCTTTTCTGCACTAGATTTTTCTGGGAATGACATCCACAAGAAATAGCAGTAGGTTATGTGGCATCTGTTGGCTTTGACATGGAGCTTTTTTGATGTATTTTATGGATTAAAGGTCTTCCTGTTGTGTCAACGTTGACTTTTGTAGAGCAGAGGAAGGAAACTTTAAATGAAGCTCTCCTCCTCCCCCCGTCTCCAGCTGTCCCCAGACCCTAGACCTCCCAAGGGCTTTCAGGAGAAGGAAAGAAGATAAAGTTTACCATGACTGGAGAATGCAATGGGTGTGATCAGACTCTCAGTAAGATAGCTACTAGGAGCCCTGTTAAAAGGAAAATGGAGTGGGGAAGAGGAAGTTTTCAGAACCAGCTGTGTAGGAAGAGCAAAGGATTATACAGAGCTGGAGCAGGTGAGCTAATGACCTCTTGCCCTGCCTCACACCACCCTTCCTCTTCTTCCTCCCCTGCTATTATCAGGGCGGCGGGGGGGGAGGATATCTGGTGGTGAACAAGGTCAAGGAAGGTGTTTGGATTGCTTTTTTGAAGATATAACTTTGTAGTTCAACAAATTCTGAACTGAGAGAAGTGGGAAGTAGTAGCTGTACCTGCCTATGGAGTGAGTAAGTACCTGTGTTAGGGGCTAATATCGACACTTTTTAGCTGTGCAAGCATTGTAGTTACCTATGTGGGCTTACCAGATGAAAAGTAAAATGGTTTTCTAACTGGATGAAAAAAAACTATGAGTATAGCTTGTTTTCTTTCTCAAAGGCTTCTGTTGAAATAGGAAAACATCTTTTTGATAAGTGAGAAGTGTCTGCTTTCTTTCCCATTAAAAAACATTGCTATCTAAGCCTGTCTGAGAACTTGGGGTAAATTTTGCTCTGTATTTTGAGGTATCTTGCTCACTCTTGGGAGGAATGCATAAGGAAGTAGAGAAGGTCTGAGTACCTGCAGTGAAGCTGATTCAGCAGTGGTAAGCTATGGTCCTGCTGGTGTTTGCAAAGGAATGAGAGATAAGCTTTACTTGTGGAAGATGATATAAGAAATGGTGTATAAAGATTTCTTGCCTTCTCTATTTTGAAAGAGGCCTATACCTTTTTACAAGGGGGAAGAAAAAAAGGCAGTTTTCTTTTTATTATTTAAGAGAGACACTTCGTAGTGAGCTCCTAAGTACTTTTATCAAGCTCAATACTAAAAGAAAGGGAAAAGTATTGAGCATAGCACAGGAAGCTTTGAAAAAGTTGGCTGTTACAGGAAACATTATCATAAAGTACATCTCCCTTAAAAGCGAAAACAAGCGAAGATGATCTCTTATCCTGCCTTGCTATGTTTCTGCTAAGGTCTGGTTTGTCTGGGAGAGGCAACTTCTCACATGGGGCTCCTGCGCTCCCAGGTGATGTTAAAGCCCGCTGGCAGCGGGACTATGGGCTGTTGGGCAGGTCCCTGCCACGCACTTCTTGGCCTCAGCTTGGTACTTGTGTCCTGATGATCAAAGAGAACAAATGCCACCGAGCAGGAAGCCTTGTCCCAAAAGCCCGAGCTCCTCCAGGCTCGTTATATGTGTCCCTCTCGCCGTGGGCGGGCACCCAGTCCTGAGCAAGACCCTCCTCACCGGGGTGCGAGGTGGTGTCAGCTCGTGCTCCAGGATGGCACAAGGAGGTGAAGGCAGCCTCTGAGGAAGTGCCTGATTAAAAAGAGGATGCACGAAGCCCCTGTAAATTGAAGACCACTTTAGGAAAGTCTGTTGTCTCACAGGCAAGCCTGGAGAGTCTTGGTATCCAGCAAAACTGAGGGAGAACCTGGAAAAGCAATGCTAAGCTTTTGAGTGAAAAGTTCAGACACGAGAGGCAGAGAATAGTAAATACTTTGTTTTCCTCCTCGCTTAATTGCCTGCAATTTTTCTTTTTCCAAGCTGTGATTCATATGTTCATATCCTCCTCTTTCTTGAGAGCTGTGGTACCACAGCTGGGCTGTGGCTCTGGGCAGGAGCAAGCGCTGGTGCAGCTGAGCTGTGCTTATGTACCCAAGGGCTGCTGTAGTCCCAACCAGCACCCTGGGCCTGGGGAAACATGATGGCGTGGGAGCAGCAGGCAAATCTGCAAGATGGAGCTCAAAACCTGCCACTAGTGCAGAGTAATAGGCACCTTCCCACAGAGGCAAGTTTTATTTCCCTGGAAATAACAGATTGCCACCATTTTTCACTTCCATAGATTTTTTTTTTCTTTTTTTTTCCCTCTTGTGTGCATATTGATCTCTTCCACTTGGTTTGGTTTTAGAAATAACTTTTTTATGCATGCAGCTTATCACCCTTCGGTGCCTGCTCGTCACTCCTCAGCAGCTAAGGGCGGGCTGGCCACGGCAGCGTCCCGGCGTGCCGGGCGGGCGCTGAACCTCCTGGTAGTTACACAGGCACGTCTTGGACTGATGCTGGTGGGAGCACTCCACAGAGAGCAAACAAATAAAGCTTGTAAGGGGATAGTTATGCTGAGAATAATGAATATCAGCTGTTCCAGAGGGAGAGCTTAACTGGGTACTTAGATGTCAGATAGTTAAATGCTCTTAATTTTCTTTAATTAACTTCTGATAGCTCCCCTTCCTCCCCAGTGTGGCTACTAGCAGAAAGGAGACGGGGGACCCTGTAAGGTACCCTACAGAAAGCTACCTGTAAGGCCTTCACATGTCACAAATCACATTTTTTGTCCCCTGCACCCTCAGGTAAAAACTGTTTCAAATGACAGTGAAACATCAAAAGTAGGGAAAAAGATAGGGTTTTTTTTTTCCTTCCTTACTGGTTTCTGAAAAGTGTGGTTTATAAGCTGTCAATCACTTCCAATGATCTCAGTCCGGTGTTTATTCAAGAATCATGTTCGGTGTAGCTGGAAGTGCTGTTACTAACTGATGAGCAAGTCTGAATGCTGAGAATGAGAAATGATTGGCATTCTTTAGGGTAAAGAGGGAGACTCTTCATCCAGCAGAAGCTGCCACTGCAGCAGATGCTGTTATAGCTTCTGACACTGATCGTGATGAGTGGTGTGTAATGTCAGTAAAAGATGAGAGGCTACAACAACAAAGTGAAAAGAAAGCTTCTGAACACGAATCCCAGGGCACCCTGGTAGCAGTTAATAGCCACGACTTCCCTGGCTGGAAATATGACTTAAAAAGGTCAGGCATATATTAGTTAACTATCACCTATTCGGTAAATAAGCACAAGAGCTTGCTAATTAGTGATCTATTATTATTGCAGTCTAGGTTAATTTTTTTTGTTTGTTTTGTTTCCTTTTTCCTATGGCTTTTGGCAAATATGTTGCCTGGTTCCTTCCCCCCCCCAGATTTTCCTTTAGTTTAAACATAGTAGATATTTACAGAGAATAATTCATAGCGGAGCTACACGTGGTCCTGAACACTGTGATGTACTCGGGGGTAATACTGCGTTTTGGGCATCTTGCTAGCAATATCAAACAGCAAGTTTCCACATGCAGTTACAAACTTTTTTCCTAAGCAGTAACAGTTTTGGGTTTGACTTAACCCCCTCCCTCATTTTTGCTACAGAAAATCCGGTGCCAGGTGTAGCGGAGCAGCCTGGGAGCCGTGCGGAGTCAGACCACGACTCCCAGCCTCAGGGAAATCTCCCTTGAGCAAGAGGCCTTGAGTTACCGTGGATGAGGGTCCTCTTGGGGAGTAGCCTTTCGCTTAACCCCGACACTGTTGCTAGAGGTCACTTAAGATGACAAAAGGGATGTTCAGCTTTAAGCCACCACCTAACTCTTGTCCTCCCAGCTTTAGTCTTGCAAGTGGAATTAAAGTCTTTAAATTGTTCTGTAAGTTGTGTAAATATTTCCACTGTTGCAATGTGTAAGTCGGTCTCTTTGCATACATTAGTAGTAAAATTTGATCTGGTTATAGTCATGTACCCTCTCGACGTGTGTGCGTGCGACAGAGACAGAGTGGAGGTCCGGGGCTGAAAACTGAAAGGCAGCCCTTTGCCACCCCAGGCTGCGGCCGCACGCCTCGCCCCAGCGTGGGGATGTGCTCCTGGCTCCGGTGCCGGGCGATGCGTTGCTCCATTTGCTGCCTCCGATCAGCTGGGTGCAAAGCTGGCCACCCCTGGGGGTCCCATGGGTTGCTACTGGGAACGGGGTGGCACAGCCTACGAGGCCCTGTCCCGCTCAGCTGGCTGGGGCAGAGCCCACGGCTCTCACCGGGCCTTGGCCAGTAGCCGAGCGGGGAAATGCCACAAGGCAGAGCAGGGCCAAAAAGCTCCTGCCCTTTGTTTCTCATCCTCCTCTTCATCTTTCTTTGTGCTTCAACTTCTTTAATTACTGACCTTGCTCTTGGACTGTGGCGTAGCTATAATTCCGTTTTCTTTAACTGTAAGAACTCTGTGTTGTCCCTTTGGTGGTAGTGTGTTCAACAATGCAATAGTTATTCAGAAAAGTGCTTTCTCTCATGTATGGAGAATTTTGCATGTGCTTTTCCAGGAGCTACAGCAAACCTAGTTTGAGGGTACATGTTTACATATGTCCAGTGTCTTAAAAAAAACAACAAAAAATCCCCCAAAACCCACCAAAAAAAAAAAAAACCAAAACCCCAACACAATATTCTTCTTTATTTTTTTTCTTTCCCTGCTTGGCTTCCTTTGGGCCTCTGTGGGATACGTGCCTGTATCTACCCACACCCAGCGTGTGCTGGGGATCCAGATATGTTGTCAAGGGCTGGATTACTGCTTCCCACTCTCTTCTGTTACACTGCCCCATGAAAATCCCTAGCTGGATGCTACGGTCTGGGAATGGTTTAAATTATAACTCATGTGTTAGTCATGCTTAATACCTGTAATCAACAACACAATTTTCTTCTTCCAATAGTGTAGAGAGTTTGCTGCAGTGGGGAGGTTTCTGAGAGGTTGTGTGTAGGCATGGACTCCCTGGATGCCCACAAGTGAGCCAGGTGACCTAATTTATTTGCTTCCCCTCCCGAGGGAAAGTCCCAGACTTTTCAGGTGTTTGCATTATGAGGAAGGTGAGCTCAACATTCTGCACCTCAAGGACAATGCTGTGATTTATAAAGCGTCTTCACCTGGGTGGTAGGAATTGGTGCATGCAGGGTCTTGCAAAGTTACCAGTCCGCTAGTGGGTGTGTTGGCCAGCCTCATGCTCTGTGTGCCATTAACTTTGCATTTTGAAAGCTACCTGCTGCATAGTGCCTGGAGGTTACAGTTATTTTAGCCCATGAATTCCACATTCCTTCCAGCCTTCTGCACTGAGGATGACCATTGTACCTTCTCCACTGCAGGAGACAGTGGTAGTGTCTTTCTGCTGTTTCTTTGTGAAACACAGACAAATCTCCCTTTTCAGAAGGCCTCTTGCAGAAACTCTGGTAAGGCACCGTTTCTCTCCTGCTAGATGTGACCACCTCCAGGTGCTGTATGTTCCTGGAGCTTCTGTTGCTTTCTGCACGCTAGACAAGGCTTCCCTTCTTTATTCCAGACGTCCCCTGAGGAGTTGTCCCTAGTTCAAAGATCCTTCTGTATGGCCACCGGCCTTCAAAGGAGACCCTTCCTTTGTACAGTGGCTTTGATACAAATGAACCTCAGAGGTTCAACTGCCAGATAAAAGTAGAGTGCATTAACCTCCACAATTGCTCTAATGAAGTCAGGGTGAAGTTGTGAAGTCTGGGTCACAACTAATGGATGAGCCATTAACGCCTCTCAGGCATAACAGCACTTAAAAATATCAAACAGAAAATGCATTTAGCGACATTCAGGTGTGGAACTAGTCATGGTGCTTTGAGAACAAACAGTCATGAAAAGATTGCAATTTCACTGCCTCTCCCCACCCTGCTTCCTGCCTTCCACGTATTTACATTTAAGGTCAACTCTACTCTGGAAAATTTTTCCGTCACAAAGCTGTCAGATGGCAGGTAACTTTAAAAAAAAAAAAAAAAGGAAATGCTTAACCCTTGAAGAACTTGTGTTGATCCGGAAACTTTATTTTAAAACTCTAGCTCTGATTTGCAGTTCTGTACTGACAGGTATTTTTGCTGGAATATTAACTGAATTTATATCTGAAAGGTCTGAGATCCTGTCCTTTATCAGAAAGGATTTCCTAGTAGATGGTAATTTCTTTCTCAGACACTGAAGGACTGAATTAAGACCAGTTGCTTTCCACAGTGAAGCTGAGCACCGTGGGTAGATGGGCAGGGGAGCTTGTCCCCGCAGAGTAAGATTTGTAGCTATTCTTCTGCAAAAGTTCTTACTCCTCCTCAGGTGCCAAAAGTCTACTGGCAGACATGCAGGAACTCGCTTAAATAACTGAGAAGACATAGAATGATGGAAGATGTTTCGGAGGATAGCAGGCTTTACTGCTAGGGATTAGACTAGGATGCAAGCTCCAAACGTGGTTTTGTGGTGGTGGTGAAGACCTGAAAAGGAGGCTCTTCAAAACTTCTTGAGGCTGCTTCTTCTCACAGAATCTTTTACAGAAAGCCTGGTCACACTACACACCTTGACCTGGGTTTTCGGTGCTGACTGCAGCCCGGGTGATGTTCTCTATAAAGTGAAGTTGTTGCATGCTTTTTTTCCTGGCAAAGAGCTGCTTGCGCCGTGGCCAGCGTGCAAACCCTCCCGTGCTCCCACGGCTGAGCCTCGGCAGCGCTCGCGCACCCTGCACGTGGGGAGAAGCTTGGCCGTGCGTGCTGGGCATCTCCTGGGCAGCCGCTGGTCAGCGTGCCTGTGCCGCGGCTGGTGAAGAGCGGCTCAGCAGCACCGCGCTTGTGGCCACGAGGGCCGAGCACACCGCTCCCTCGCTAGCCGCCGCGGTGCCTTTGTCCAGGCGCCCCAGAAAGACGTTTTTATTGCGCTTGGAGAATGCTTCCAAGCTGTGGTTGAGTGCGCGTCTTGTATCCGCGGCCTCGTTGCAGCTCTGAGTCAGTACCTGCTCGGGAGGAGAGGATGTAGTGCATCAGGGAACGTGGGGCTGAAAGCTGGGATGGGAGGAGGCTGGGAAACTGCAGGCGGATGCGTCAGATCCTGCCCCAAGAGCGTGGGCTTGGCTGGGGGGATTGTATGAGGCTGTAGATGAGGAGTTCCCTTTCAACACCACTGTGCTAAACTGTGTCACAGGCATGTTGGAGCTTTCTCCAGCTGTGACCAGCCGGTTGCAGATAGTCTCACGTGAAGCCCCTGTGAAACCTGGCTTTGCTGCGCAGGTGTCTCCTGGTGCTGCAGATGGAGGAAACGTTTGTGTGAAACGCTCTCCGCCGCTCCGGGAGCGTACCGGAGCATACAGGTGGGATTATGGAAAGGTAAAGGAAAGATGTACGCTTTCCTTTCCTGCCTGCGGTTTGTTAGTCTGTAGAATTGAAATACTGAATTGTTATTTAAGCCGCCTTTGTATCATTGTTTTCATACTGAGCAAAGACTGCATTCCGGATTTACCAGGTGGGACAAGATCAGAGGGGCTATCATCCCTGCTAAACCCTGCACGGTGAGAAGGTGTGCTTTGTGTCTAACTCCCCGCCTCTGTGTCAAATTTGTACCACTATCCATATTCAGAAGAAGGAACTGCTCCTTCAAAACTACAAAGCCTTTGGGCTTCCCGATGAATCCTTTGGGTATAATTTAAGGAAACAGGGTCATGTGTTGGACACTGTCTCTTGCACGATGGTGTCATTATCTCTTATGTATTAGCAGCCTACTAATGCTGACATCTAATTAGCACCAAGAAACTGATTAACTCTCAATAGGGTCAAGAGAAAGAAGAAAAATAGATCTCAGGCAAGCAATTAGGTCATTTATTTAATAAATTAAAATACTTGTGATAAGTTCACTCTGGCAATTTTTTTTTCTATACTGCACAGTTGATGGCAGAAACAATGATAAAATTCAAATGGTAAATGCAACACCATGTTAATGGCAACATAATCAAAACAGATTGAACACAAAAAAACCCGCTTGAGCTTTCTCTAATGGACAATTTATCATCCAAAACAGATGTGTTTATTAGGGAAAAAGTTGCACTCATATACCAGTAAAACAAACGGAGTCTGTTCAAATTTCTTATTCTTGTGATTGGGTTGTTCCACACTATGGAAGCTAAGTACATAGAGGATGCTTCAGTACACACTTGTTACATGGCAGACACGTTTATTGTGTACCTTTTGGAAACTAATCTGAATGCTCAAAAATGGTGTCATATAAATACTGAGCAGGCAGCAGTTCACCATCTCTTTGTCAGCCCTGACAACTAATTTCCCTCTTTTTTTTTTTATTTTAAATAATGCAAAAGATTTTTTTCATTCTGTGACATGAAATGTAAAATGCACCTACATATGCTACTGGGCAGTGCATTCCACCTGCAGAACCTAGTGTTTACTGCCCTCCCTGAAGTGCCCCTAAAGGGTTTGGCTTTTCATTCAGCAGCACTCTAGAGCTCTTTAATAGACAAGTTCCCCCATACTCCCTTATTGCATGCTCAGTTTAAAGAATTTCTTAATTGGGTTCATTTAAATGCTAATTTTATTGAATACAGACTTCTCTAAATCACTGAGGTGAGTTCTTGCCAGACTCCTTCAGTATGAATAATATTTCAAAAGGGTAGAAGTTTAGGATTAGGTTTGGACAAGCATTGGAAGGTCTTGTTGTATGTCTGGTGTTGACTGAAAACCATGAGGCTCCTCACACCTTGCTATCTTCTGGCTCCCTGTGCAAGCCCTCATCTTGCCTGCTGCAAGTTCAGCTCCTTTGTCTACTACTTTCATACCCTTTTGCTGGCATTTAAAGGCCACCTTTAACAAAAAAACCCCTCCACCTGATGTATATATACTGCAAGGAAAACACCAAATTCCTGTTAACTGAGAACTATACAGCCCTTCAGCTGTTTTCACAGTTAACAAACAAAACTTTTTGGCATGAGAACTGCATTTTAGTGCACAGCTGATGGCACCATGTAGTGACCCAGGCAGGAGCGAGTGGTGTTTAGCATGCTTGTGGAGGTTTTAGGCTGTGCTGGAGGCTTATAAAAGTGTGGTTTTCTGTTCAGCTTGGAAGGTAAAATCCGCTGACGCCCGCAGTAAGAGGGCGGGCTGGAGGGAGCAGCCGACGGTGCACTTTCTCCCCCGGCCTCTCCTGCCTGGGCTCTGGCTGTGTGAAGTGTGGGTTCCCCTCTTGCGCGGAACAACAGACCTCCCCAGATTTTTTTTGTTTCAAAGGTACATTTAGAAGATGAAGAGGACAGTCAGGCCTTTCCTAAGGCTCAAGATTAGTTTGGAGCGTGCAGCGGCCGGCTTGCGGGCAGCGCGCTGCCGCGTCC
>NW_010555047.1:2667-3395 GCF_000687285.1 Phaethon lepturus | reverse complement strand
GGGGGGAAGAAAAAAGGGAAAACAGTATCATTGACCAGCTCACTGCTGTTTTATTCCTTCCTACAATGCTAGCTCTGCAATACAATTGCAAGACTTCAGGTCTCTGCAGTAGCAAACTTCAATCAAAATTTCAATAGCAAATAAGGCTTTCAATCTCACTATTTCTCACCACACTATTTCATTTTCATAGTTTGTTGATTTAAATATAGATGCACTTATTCAGTAAAATTAACTTGAGAAAAATCTAACTCGGGTAAGAGAAGCAAGTTTTTTCTTGGCTACTTAGAGCAGCTATACAACAAACCACTGTTTACAATGTGTCTTCAGTTAGCAACAAAATTGTGTTACAGTAACTGTGCTACATACCACCATAGCAAAAATTGCTTCTAATGCAGAATAACCCCTTTCTTCCTTTTTGTTGCATTTATGACTGTCACGTATTAGTTAACTTACAGTCTTAACACAGCAAGCTTGCATTTCAAAATGGGAGCTGCAAGGAAAACAAAACTATAAGTTTACTTCAAGACAGAGCCTCAAAATAAGTCTTGTATAAGCTAAAAGACAAGGACAGCTTCTTCCTGGTTTTTAACTTACTCCAATCAAACTGCCCTGAGCAGGTTTTCTCTACATTTCCTTTGAACATGACAGTATACCCAACCTAGCAAATCAGAGTGTTTTCAACCATCATTAATCATCTTTATTAGCAATGACAAAAAGAGAAGAGAGTT
>NW_010555047.1:0-2636 GCF_000687285.1 Phaethon lepturus | reverse complement strand
AGGAATGCCAACAGTCTTAAATCCATTGCCCCTCTAAACACCATTATCAATACAAGCTTCCACACATTAACCAATTGGACAATAGTTCAAAACAAAAAAAATAGAGAAAATGTTTATTTTATAACATACAAGATCTCATTAACACTTTCTTGTAAGATGGTATCATCTCTTAAAGACAGCAGCTGAAAAGCAAAACATCATCAACATGCATGCTTTTCAAAACATCGTGTCCACATCCACTTAGTAGGTCGCAACTAGCTTAAAGCCGCAATGGAAATGCTTCTAGTTCTTCTTACAGAGTTTCCCAGAGAGTTCAGGAATTTAATCTGGAACTATTTCAATCCTGGGAGATCATTACCTGACAAAAGCTAAAAAGGACACCTAGATTAAACACACATAGGGGAAAAAGGAAATGGAAGCTATTAAAGCAAACGTAGAACAGTTCTTGGCAAGAATGCTTACCTATATCTCAAATATAAAGCTTAGAGATGACCTCCTCTAGGGCATGTAGGTAGTCAAAAGAAGAGCAGGCTGGACAGCTGCAGCAACTAGAAGCTGTACTTTACAGTCTCTTAATATTAAGCACTTTTTATAGCATGGTGATTAATTTCTGCCATTCCAGGTGTTAGTATTAGGCTACCTTAGTTACAAACTCTAAGTCGACTTTAACACAATATTTACAAGTGTTCAGTCTTGATTTTCTACAGTGCCAACAGAGTAACAAGATCAAGCTGGCTAGATCAGCCCACATAAAGAAATTAAACAGATTTTCTTCAAAAAATGGTTTATGAAATGCTTTAAAAATTATTTATTTCTAAGCTTTCTGTTGCAGCACCCCTTTGCATCTCTTTAGGAAACTCCTGACCCTTTTCTAATGCATCCTACGTGATCTCACCAAGTACCTTCAGTTCTGCACAGGTTCTGTATTCTATTACACACATTATAAAAAAATCTACAAGTACAACTTAAATTGAAATAGTAAAAGTCCTGGAAGGTTTCTATTTCTATTCACCTGTCACCAACCAAAGAATTTTATGAATTGCAGAGCACCTTTATGAGACACACAGAATCACAGAATCATTTAGGTTGGAAAAGACCTTTAATATCATCGAGTCCAACCATTAACATAACACTGCCAAGTCCAGCAATAAACCATGTCCGTAAGCACCACATCCACACATCTCTCTCTCTACATGTATTATCTACACAATAAGCATCACAATTCAGATTCTCACCTGACCTGCCACTAAAAGAATGAACATAAAATTCACAACTAAACTACCCAACAATAATAATTTTTTAAAAGCATGCTACGTAGTACTAAAAAGACTCAGTACTAAAAAACAACATATTCAGCATATGCTTAATGGTTCATGCTATATAAAGGAAACCAGTTTACAATGGAAGATACATACATGGGATGCTCCTTAAACATAAGGCTCATCTCAACTTGATTTCCTCCCCCCGAAACATTTTCATCCACAAACTTATTTCTTCTGTGAAACTCTGGACTATGTTAGGATTATCTCGAAAAACACCAAACAAAATATTTCCAAAAGAATATTCCAGAGCATATACAGATAATAAACCAGAATTTCTTGAACTGGCTTCTCAGAGGCACACATTTCATACCGAAGGCAGGAAATGGCTAAACTGATTTGCAAAAAGCATGCATAGAGTGATCGTTTTTAAAAACAATAAAAAAACAAACCCGAAACATTAAGTAACAAAAAAATAACCAAGTACTTCATAAACCTTAATAATCAAGCCTCCTGTGAGCCATATTAACTTCAGGGCATGCTAAACTTTCCACACAGGACACTCTGAAGTAACACCCAACACTTTCAGCCTAGAAGTGACCAACTTAAGAGACCAAATCCAACAGCACCACAACTCACTAACACCCAGTGATTGAGAAACCAATCAGAATTTATATCAAATATATAGATGTATGTATGTATGTGTATACATATATACATATCCTTAGACCTTAAAACAAACCACAAACATTCTGTATCTTACCTACGAGTACCACTTCACTCTCTTTTTCTCACAAGACTTAAAATCCCATGTGCCACTTACTACATAGCACTGAAGCCACATACCTGCACAGCTGAGGTCATACAGGCAAGGGACATGTCCCTTCTATTCTCTAGCTTACTGGAAACGGTACCTCCACCACTACCAACCGTCACCCCACTCCTCAAAGCGACCCTTTCTCCCAAAGCCGTGGGGTTTCGACGCCCTGCAAACCCACCCCGAAGGGAAGGAAGCATTCACAGACAACTCCCCCGCCCCCTGGTCCCCCAGGGGCAGCCCCGCCTTGTCCGCGGCGGAGCTGCCCCAGGCCCCTCCAGACAACAGGCAATTCAGCTCGGGGGCACGAAGGGCTGGTGTGGGGAGTGTCAGGGTTTTCTTTCCCCCAGAAGATAAGAGCCACCTTCCCCTGAGGCGGGGGGGAGCTGCGCAGGCTCACAGAAGGACAAGGACATACGCTCCCCTGGACCACAGAAGACTTCATGCTCCGGGAGGGGTGTTTTGGGAGAGGAACCCCACACAAAACCCAATCTCTCCTATTAACACTCCCCCTCCCCGAGAACACAGCGTGCTTGCTGCAGCACGGAAAGTTCAAGCAC
>NW_010555046.1:376-4140 GCF_000687285.1 Phaethon lepturus | reverse complement strand
AGATGGCCACAACCGGGTGCCGAGCGCACCCAGCTCCCACCACTGCTCCCCCGCGGGAAGCGTGCCCCCGTGCTGCAGCGAGACCCGAGCCCAACAGCAGCAGCGTGGGGCTTGCCGCGGGCACCTTCTCCCCCCAGCAAGGCACTGGCCGTGGCACGGGAAGGCCAGGGGGCATTTAATGGTATCTGTAATTTGCATTCACTTTATCAGATGAATTCCTATCTCGAGGTCTGCCTGGCTCGCGCATACCGGTGTGTTGCCTAACGAGAGAGCAGTAGATGTAACGAAGATCCGAGATCTTTTTCGTTGCAAACCCTGCGCATTTCAGTCATGTGTTTACAACCTACAAGTAGTACAAATAGTAGAGAAGACTGTAAATCTGAAGGAACAATTTCTACTTGGTCGTCTCACAGATAATGCCCTCGGACTGCGCATACGCGTCTTCCCTTTTCTCAGGAGGACTCATTCAGAAGTACGGAGTGGAAATGGTTAATGTGTTTTTTTTTCAAGAGTTCTTCCCCACAGATCTCATGATCTTTTGTCAAAACAAAGTTTTTTCTATCCTTTTTAAAAATGGTGTCCATTTGGCTGAATTAAAATGTTGACAAATATCTTCAGGATAATGCAAGAAAGCAATGACCTCACTCTGTTTCATCTCAAGTTTCCTTTTACTTTGGTATTTCTTTGTAGTCTGTCATATGTTGATTTGTGCTTGGCTGACTGAGTGCACACTTTTTAATGAATGATGTTGCAAATATCATCTCATCTATGGGCGTTTTTAAATGCAATGCATGACAAACTATATTGAAAAGAAAGGTTTTGAAGGTTGTTTTTCTTTTTAACATATTCTTCCCTATTTGTGCTCTGTGATTAACACTCATGTTGTATTTTCCTCTGATGAGAAAGGAAACAGAATTATGAAATATCTTGCAGTGGGCAAGTGGTGGAAATGAAGTTGACTGGCTGGTTTTGTGCACGCCAGTTAATGCTAATCTCTGATCAAATCTGGTTTGCGAGTACTTCTTCAATTTTTCCTAAACTTTAAGGCCAGTCTGCTTTAGCTGTACTATCAAAACAATGGGCGGGACTGGCTCTGCTGGGGAGAAGCACTTGCATTTTGCAGCGCATGGTTCCCGGCGGATTCCCAAGGGAAATCAGCGGCTGCTGCCCCAGCACCCAGCTGCCTCGTGGGGCACCTCGGAAGGGCCCAGGCCAGGAGGCCCAGTGGTGCTGAGCACGCTCAGGGCACCCGGCAGGCCGGGAGAGCACTGCACCTGCGAGGCAGCCGGTGCGAGGCAGCCGGTGCAAGGCAGCGGTGACTCTCTGGGCTCCCCGCGGGGCTGGGTCTTACCTCTCCTCAGTGAAACGTGTGGAAGCATGCCATGCTGCTCACCTCCCGAGCTGCCACCGGGCGCTAAAGCTCTGGGCAGCCTTTCCCTCTGAAGCTGACAGCGACTCCAGCCCACCCTCTGCCTGCCTAGGGCACGCAGGCTGCGGATCGCCGAGGCAGGGACAGGGGCTTCTTCCGACCAGGAGTTTCTAAATTGCCTGGCACAGTGAGGTTCTGGGCTTGATTGCAGTCTCTGGGTTCTGCTGCAATATAAAAGCTGATGATGCTAACACTTAGCATTCATAGAACACTTTAAATCTTCAAAGGACTTTCCAAATGCTAATTCATCTGTGGAACACCCCATGGGCTAAGCATCACCCCCATTTTACATGGAGAAAACCAGGAGACGAGGTCACACAGCATATCAATGTCCAATTTGGGATCGGGATGTGAGGCTTTCCTGGCTCTCCACTTAGCACTCAGACCATGCCATTGAACTTTATTATCTGCCACCGCCTCCCCTTTGCAGTGCATCTCGTAATTGGGATTAAAAAATAAAGGCAGAGCTAGAAAGCTGCTTGTCCTTCCCTTTCATTTAAAAAGTCTCTGCTTGATGCCGATGTTGTAATTAAGTCCAGGCTGGATGCAGCGGGGTGCCTGGTCTGGAGGACGCTGCTCCTCGGGCAGCAGGCAGCACTGCCACCACAGAAGGCTCCTGCCCGGGCACGGCCACGAGTCGCCTTCTGCCGCCCGGCCCCGCTCATCTGCAGGAGCCCTCTGCGGCTTACCAGGGGAGGGGTGCCTTGTACCGAGGGGATGAAACTGCTGAAATAGATATTGTGAGAGTCTTCTAATCAAAGTGGTTTATCATGAAGCTGGAAATTGGGAAACAACGTTGAGAGCAGAAATAGATGCTCTGCCCTGATGCGTCCGTCCTCGCTTTGTCACCCAGTGGCTGCGCACGGGTGTCTCCCCAGGGAGCTGCATCCTTCGGCTTCCCCCACCTCCATAGTAGACTCAGAAAAGAGCTCAGGTGGATCCCAAACCAAACAGCAAATACACTTTGTCCCCATCATGCTGCAGGAGCCATGCTGTCCAGCAAGCGCTTAGGTCCACCCGGACAACGTCAGCGCCAGGGACAGGCGCAGTGTGCCCAGCTGTGCAGGAACTCGTCCACCCACTCCTCCAAGGAGAAGGCTTGCTCTTACCAGCACACAGCGCACGACGCAGAATGAACTCTGTCACTCCTGAGAGCATGCAGGGTTTGTGGCCGAGTTTCTTGCTGCCGACTCTCGAGGCTTGGCAAGACGTGCCGTGGTGAGAAGTGTTAGGTTTGTTTTCTCAGGGCTGTCACAGCCCGTGCCTCGTGAGAGCCTCGGTCTGTCCCACCACCTTGCACCAAACCCTTCTCCGCTTGGTTTCTCTGGGAGAAAATCGGACAGATTTCTGTGTTTACCTGAGTGCGTGCAGCTCCTCCTCCCGCTTTAAACACCAGCTCGTGGCTGTGAGTTTCCAAAGCATAAAGACACTGGTAAAAAAAGCATTGCCTTTTACCAGCTTTGAATTTCACATATTTTAACATTGTTGGCTATTGCCAGTTCAGGTCGTTACGAGACACTGACATACAAACAAGCTTTGCATTTAATATGTTCAGATCACAAAGAACTCCATGGAGTTGGATATAATTACTCCCATTTAAAGAGGGGGAAAAACAGAGGTGGGGTGACTCTTCAAGCTCATAAAAGCAATCTGGCAGAGTGGGGAAGGGAGCTTGCATCAAATAACCTCTGCGAACAGCTCTGCCTCCCTCATGGCCTGACATACTGGGCTGCAGCCTTACAATACGAACACCAATTTCCTCGCTCTTCCTATGGCTGCCTGGGCAGAGTTACTAGAAGACAGGGCATCGTTACCAGAAACGGAAAACTCGTTTCACACATATACAGTTTCTATATTGAAGGGCAATGAAAGATGGGAAAACTGCTTGTGAAAACCCTGCTGTTGCAAAGCAAACAAACACTTGATCCATACAGCCAAAGCCATTTTTAAGCACCTGCTCTGTCAAACCAAACAGGTTTTCTTTGGCCCACCAGAAGGACGACTCTCACGGAGCTCTGCGACTTTCAGTCTCCTGGATGAAACAATGGAGATGTTCGCGCATCTGCATCTCCACTCTTTCTAGGGAGGCATCTGGTGGGACTATTGCACCTGCGGGACCCCGCGTCCTCCAGGCTGGCGGCCCTCGTGCAGGCTGTGCAAGATGGCTCTCCGGCAGGACCGACATCCCGCGTGGGTATGGTGATGGGCTCCTGAGAAGCCGCCTCTGGCAGCGGTGCTGGGGCGGCTCTTGTTTCTGGGTCCCTCTGGGCTCTCTTTTCAAAATAACAACGGGGAATAGCAAGAGCAAGTGAGAGGAGCTTCTCTCCGTTACCCC
>NW_010555046.1:0-360 GCF_000687285.1 Phaethon lepturus | reverse complement strand
GGACCCATCCTCCTCGCCCCATCCTTCTTCCCACCACCCAAGCCAGTGCCCGGGTGGCTGATGCTGCGGGCATCGAGGACCCCACGTGCCCCGCGAGCACGGCAGGGGCACCGGGCTGCGGTTAAACGAACGCTACAGCACGGTCATGGACAGGGAGGGTGTGTGCTAGGAGAGGGCGTGGGCATGCAGCGCGTCTGGGGGGCTGCCAAACGCCCCTGCTCCTCTGCATCTGGCGAGTGGATGCCACACGCCTCCTCCTCCGGGGAAGAGGGACCTTTCAGGCTATGTTTAGCTCCTGGAGGGCAGGCAGAGGGGGTGCCGCTTACAAGCTGCTACAAATTATAGATGGGAAGCTAGCAG
>NW_010555045.1:39505-58803 GCF_000687285.1 Phaethon lepturus | reverse complement strand
ATGGGGTTGTTGTGGCCGAAGTGCAGGACATTAGATATTAGACATCTTTGAAAATGGTAGTTTCCATTCACCTTTTGAGACTAGCTTGCTTTAAAAAAAAATGTAATTGTTTAAAAAGAAGTACATGTTAGATGTGGACACCATGTTAAATATGGATTGTGCCATTTTTACCTCTGTGTTTTTATAATCGAACTTCCAGCAGCAAACTGCAAAGGTTCAGAAGAAGTGCCTGATAAAAAGAGAGCATTTTCTTATTCTTCATTTCAAGTTAATTGGGGGTTCTAAGCTGTTTTGATTTCAAAATGAAACTGTGTGCCTCTAATTCTCACCTCCTGCTTTTAGTAACAGTGGTACTTGATTCCTGAGTTTGATCTGTAATAATTCTTGTCTTTCACAACGTTACCGTAACCTTGCTCAAGTAACCACAGAGGAGAGAGAGTTAGTGTACTGCATTTTAGTTGCAAGTTTATATACTGGTTCAGGATTGCTGATGGATGATAAGAGTAACTGTTTTAACATAGGGATGCTCATGGGGAATTTCATAACAACATGAAACAATACCTTACCTGGACATGCTTGCTAGCACTTGGTGTGCGCTGGAGGTATTTAGGAATGGCTGCTCCCAGAAGACATTCAGAAGAGTGTTCACACCTCGTGAATGTGAAATGGTTCACAAACACTTTTTTAGCCAAACCCATAGAATTAGAAAAAAAATCATTAATCTAGTATGATACCACAAGAATTACATAAGTAATGTTTTCTTTTAAATTCATTATTTTATTATTTTTTGACGTTCAAATCACTGCGTTTCCCAGGGCCCCGCTTTCCTGAGTAACTTCTTTGGCTGTAACATTGGGTTTCTCCTCTCCTAGCTTGTGTCCAGGAGCTGGGATTTCCAAGGAAATACAAAATTAAAAGCCTGAATAAAATTGTAAGAATTAGCAACACTGGAAAAAATCCTACTAGTTCCTCTCACCCCTGGTTCTGTTTTCTACCTTAAATTAACAGATTCCATGTCAAATGAATTGCAAGAGAAAACCTAAAAGAGATGTTATTTACCCTGCCACGTATATTTGGGATAACTGGCAATTCACTGATACCCCTCTGTACTTTTAAAATCAAATAGTAACTCTGAAAAATTTGTGTTCCTGTCAGTGATACCAGAGCATGTGCAGTTCCTGCCCCTGTGCTACGCACTCAGCCGCAGCTGTTGCTGCTGCATGCTGCAGGGACTTCAGAGATCCTCTTGCCCCTAGTCTAGGGGGCAAAAAAAATATGGGAACAGTGGTAATCAGCATGTGCTTGCCTGTCAGCTGCTTTAGCGTGCAGTAGCTTAAAAGTAAATTGGTGGTGATGTAAGTTGCAGTGCCAGGGTATGAACTGGGCTGGCTGAGGAAATGGACTTGGTACCTGCGGTGCTGTGCCAGCTGTGGGTGTAGCAGCTTCCTGCAGAGGGGTGGAGAGGACATCTGAATGTGGCTGCGTGCTAGACTGGTGCATCTGCGTCTCCCATGAGTCAGAGCTCAGTCACACAATTCTCAACCTGGTCAAACAAGACACTCCTGGCTGGCACATGGCATCGTGGTGCCAGCTTTCCCTCCTCCTCCTATCCTAGGTTTCAACAGGCTTTTTGGTACAAAAGAGACTTGGTTGTGCCCACCTGTCAGCTAACTTGATTTCTTTTGATTGTGCTGTAAAAAGAAGAGTTCACTCTGCTTATCACGTTTGTGCTTTGGTTATAGTGTCAGGCTTGAGCAGATTAATTGGTTGTAGCTTTAGCAGAGCTGTCAGGGTATTTAACCCATTGGAGAAAAATTACTGAAGCAGATGATAAACAGGCTTTAAATGCAGAGCAATTACTTAGTGCTAACAAAGCACCATGACTACATGCTTTGTCCAAATGCAAAAAGCAAAGTCTTATCACTGGTTCTGTTTGCAGGAGGACACTAAAAGATAACCTTTGTTTGTGCAAATACTTCCCTGATAAGATCACCCGAAAGGGAATGGATGAAATTTCTGGTGCTGTCTTGCCTGAAGGTTATGCTTCAGATTACAGAGTATCAAACAAAAAAGAATAATAATCACAAACTGAGAATGCTCAATTCTCTCTTTTGGTTGGACTGAAAGTCTCTGATGGTGGGTTTCTTTCCTGCTTGCATTGATTGCTCTTATTTCTAGCACATAACAATAAAGCAATTTAGAGACCTTTAACCAATAGGACTTTGGATTTCATTGTTCACGGGAACTGGCAAAGCTAGAGGGCTGGTTACCATTGAACTTGGTTTGTTCACTGCAGGCTTAACCCTGACTGGTAGCCAGGGTTTACAGCACAGCAATCCTGTGACTCACAACCGTTCTGTTTTGCATCGATGGTGAAACTGGTCTGGGAGTTTCCAAACTGTGAAAGCTTAGGACGTTCTTTTAGTGGGACGTGCACTCAATACCATTTGCCTCTCAAGGGTCACAGGTCACGTTCTGAAGTAGCAGAGGTTTGAGTTTTTATTGTGATGAGTCTTAACATCTTGTGTTTGACCTCTGTCTAGCTCACTCCAGTTTTTTCTGTGTTAAGATTTGACTGAAAGGACACTGTTTATTGAATGCTTTTAATTGACCAGCTCTAAAAAAAAAAATAATCCAGTTTGTTACAGTGCATCGATCAAAAGATTTACAAAACTGACATCTCCTATTTTGCTTTCAAATAACTTATCAGAGATCTCCCATTTGGTGTTTGTAAAGGACCTTTTTATCAAGGGAAAAGGAAAATGCAAGCACATGTTTCAGTCTTTTTGGATCAAGGCCTTATTTTAACCCAAGCGTGCTGAAAGCTCCATCGCATGCAGAAAGTAAATATGTATTTTCTAGCTGAATGTTTCTAAGTGTAGTTATCTTAGCCTGCTCTGTGGTCTGTGTCAGATTTTTCAACACGAATGTGATTTTAGGTTGATTTGGATGCCGTGTAGTACTTTGGCCTCTAATGCAGTGGCATGGTGCTTGTGTGAGCCCCATCTCACCTGCTGTACTCTGCTGACTTATACTTCCTTTGGCCAGTTTCAGTTGCAGTTGACAGAGGGATGGAGATGGCAAAGACATTATGTTCCTACTAGTTACGAGAGAGGAAGCGTCTGGGTCAAGAAGCAAGAGGCTCTGAATTAGTCCTGTGTGCCCCCTACTGAAAAAGACTTTATATAAGCCATCACTTCATTAGGCTCAGAGAACCCGTGCAGGCAAGCAAGCTGTTGGAAACTGGCCGTCACTCATTTTCTTGCTCACTGGACTACTGTCCACAATCTATTGTGTGAATTTCCTGCGCCAGCTGATTTGTTTGCATTTTATGATGAGGTTTTTTGAAAATGTGTTTGATATACTGGTGCCTCTTGTGCTCTTGTTCCCCACTCACTAAAGGCTGACAAAACTAGCAATAAACAGATGCATTTTTGGGATGTGGCTTCACAAGTTATGTTCAGGTTGCTGTTGAGTTTTGGTTTTTCTTTCCAAATGGGACTAATAAGAGTTTTCTGGAGGAGAGCTTAATTCCAGACACGCAGCACAGCAAGACATGTTTTTGAAACAGGTGCTTTGCTCACCACAGGTGAGGTGAGGTGCATTATTTATATTTTAAATGATCAGGGACTGAGCTGCCTACTTTTAGGCCATTTCGGCGGTTTCACACTTATGGAGCTGCATGCTCTCCACCTTTGGTGTTGTGGGCAGGTGTTGCAGGAGTGTTTTGCACCTCTGCATGTATTGGGAACTCTACAGGAACTGGTCCAGTTGCTTCGTAAGAAATTTTGTAAATGCTGTTGTACATGCGAGCTCTGGCTGCTCAGCTATTTTTCTGTGGCCTGCCACAACCAAATTGTGATTTTTCAGAGTCAATAGAAGGACTGCAAATCTGAAGCTGGACCAGCCTTACTTACTGAGGGTTTTTTAATGCCTCAGTTTCCATAGCAATGGAAATAAGCACTCCTCTCACTTGAGTGCTGGGTATGTGTGTGCATGCATATATGTCTTGCATAAGACTGGGAGGGCAGTGCCTACTTCTTTTCCTGGAAATAGATTTGGAAGGGAGGAGGAGTGTTGGATGCTGGTTCTGCAGAGCTGCTGCTGCAAACTAACATGTCTCAGGGAGGGGGACAAGTATAGGGAGAGGATGACTGTCACCAGGGCCTGTGCTGGCTGAGACCTCCCTGACAAAGGGAGTCTCTGGATTATGAGCTTGCTTTTCATCTGCACACTTTTTATTAGGAGTGAGAACTTGCAGGAAATAAAATGCAGTCCTTGAAGGCAGGGGAGCGTGATGTTAGTCATCGATATTAGTCGTTGACAGTTTCTGCCTTATGGGATATTCAGGCTATTTCCTGAAAAAGGAAATCTTCCATTAGCTAATTATTTTCCTTAACAGTGCTGTAAGGGCATCAGCAAATAATACAGTTCCTGGCAAAGCTACCACACTGTTTAGTGCCTGCCTGTGTGATCAGGGGAGAACGAATTTCTTTCATTAAAATTTCCCCATCAATCAGAGCTGAAAATTACTAATGGCTTCAAAATGCTGTGCAGAGTTGACTCCTTAGCAATCAATTTTAATAAATCTTCTATGTGTGAATGAAGAATCACAATGTTATATGTTGTCTGATATTTGAATTTTGACTGTTTTCTAGTAGTCTTTCACATTGTGCCAAATGTATTACAAAGGTGTGATGCAGCAGAGCCACTGAAACACGTTCACCTCCAATAAGAGTACTGGTATAGCCTACAGAACGGAAAGGGGAAAATGCAGTATCCCGGTGAGACTGCAGCTGAGAATTAGGTGGGTAGAGTGGACATGCTTGGTGAGTCAGGAGCAAGGGCACAGGCCTGCTCCAGAAAAGTGCCCCGAGATTGGCAGTGCCCAGTTGTCAGTGCCTTGCTTGCAGGACTCTTCCGCTCCTTCTTCCCCTCCCACCCCAATAAAGCTTAGGTTTTTTTCAAAAGTACAAAAGGAGTATGAGGCTTTGTCCCACTCACCTTAACAGTGGGTGAAAAGTCCCAGTCCCTCCAAGACAGCTTTGAAACCATCAATTTAAGATAGTTGTTTGAGACTCGTAATGGAGTAGAATGAACCAAAGTGCGTTAATTAGTTCTCAGATTCAGTGTTCTGTCAAAGATTGCAGTTGGTACTGTTATCCCTACTGATCTGTGTTTTAGCTAATTATGTTGTTACAACTTATAAAATCTCTTCTTTGAGTTCCTGTGTACTTTCTTATTAGTCTTATATCATAATCATGGACGGTCATATTGGCCTTTCAGTATCTTTGGTTTTTTGGACATGTCCAGTGGTCTTTCTGTTCACTGCCATTCAATTTTACCATTACAACCCAGTCTTTGCCAGAGTTTTGTTCATGCGTTTAATAATATCAATAATTTTGTTTCTATATTGCCTTACATCTAAATGATTGTTATGTTAGGAACTGAGTTCACAATTTCTTCTCTAAGCAACATGTAGTGTAAAATAGTTGCACCTCTTGAGATATTTGATTGCTTTTTTTGTAAGTGATGTGATTCTCCACTCCTCGCAATACCTTAGCATGGTGTTATTTGTTCTGTGTGAATGGAAGATAAAGCTGGTCGGCTGGTTGTTTCTCTGTGTGTGCAAAGACAGACTTTTTAATTAGATGCACTTTTTCTCTTCCTGATGTCTTTATGGCAGATATATAGGTTTTCATAAACTTTTCTTGCTAATATCCACTTACATTTACAAGGTCCGTTTTTCCCTGTAATGTTACGTTAACCCAGTTTTTCATTTTACTGCAAGTCACTCTAATTAGGACATCTCTGCTCTGTTCAGTTTTCTGTAATTTAGTTTTACTGAAGAGGTCTGTCAGTGGATAATCAATAGTCTTGCCTGTAACCTTGGTTTATGTAAGGAAAATAGGCCTTTCTCAAGTTATTATAAAGGCTACAGCAATATATATATTTCTGTACACAAAAGGGAATTTATATCAATCAACTTTATGTTGGGAGAACAGTATCTGCATGACATTTTTTCCCAATACAGTTATTTCAGTTACAAAACCATAAATTACATCTGACATTAACTGTTACAGCTTTCTAGCAGACCAGGGGTCTTGTGCTAAAAAACATATTTTAATGGTTTTTAATAAACCCACATACTTTTAATGTGTAGTTTCAGTTATTTGTTTTTATTACTGGGTTAGTCGTTTAAAGAAACACCTTCTGAGCTCAGGATGAGTTTTCAACATCTGTAAATGTCATGGTACATGCTTACCTGACAGTTGGAGAATGACACTGGCACAGCATTCATTGTTATTGCGGAATTGTTGTGCCCATGAGGAATGCTGTAAAAGTAACTGGTGCTTACAGGGTGACATAATTCCAGTTTCAGACAAGCTCGCTCTCTAGCATCATTGTTCTGCAGTCTTTTGGTAGGGAGAGGAAGTCTTTGAGTTTCCCAGTCAAAAAGGCATGACACATATCCATTTTTTCTTTTTCCAGGATCTTTCCTAGAGAGTATCTCCTCCAGCAAATCCATCTCTATTCTCTCGCAGACCTTCAGCAGGTAAGTTTCTTCAACTATTCTACCTGTTACACATCAAGCCTGTTCTCATCTTAAATGCTAATTGTACATCCCCCCCTTCTAGCTAATCATAGCATAAATAGGTTTACTTCCAAGCCATCTCTGTCGTTTATAGTTTAATATAAAAATGTGTTAACAGGGGCATCGGTTAGGGATGAGAGGGAGAAAGCCTATAGCGTCAGTGTTGAAATGGGGCTGGAAAGAGGCTGCGAAAGAAAACTGTAGTCTGCAAAGAGAACTTTGCCGTGAGAAATTTTCCATCTGATCAATGAAGGCTCATCTAAAGCTCAGCCTACAGTTGACAAGTAGTATTTATTTCTTTGCTTGAAAAAATAGTTATTCAGGAATTGATGAGTTTATACAGTCCCTCGTGCAAAATGCTAATTTACAAAGTCTGCTAGGCCTTACCACAAGAGGGGAAAAAAAAAAAAACCCACAAAACACAAAAACCTCAGCAAGCCTGCTATACAAAGTTAAGCCATGCAGTGTGATGCTATGACAGACGTGACCACAGAAGAGGTAATGTGCCAGCAAAATGTGTCTTTGCATTGATATTGATGGAACTAAGCAAGCACCTTGCAGTACATCTGCCTGAAAAGAATTTTATTACATACCAGATTAAACAAGAAGAATTTGGCAAAAAGAGCTGAAAAGAGGATAGGTAATCTAAGGTTAATGTGCTGCAGTGCTCAGATGCACAATGGAGGAAGCAATGAGGTAAGATATGCTAGCTGACATGGGCACGGCTGTGTTCACACTCTAATGCCATTGCCAGTGACATGTAAAACGTTATTTTAAGCCTCTTCCACTGATGTTTCCCCTGTACATTTCTTGCAGCATAACGGGTAGCATAGTTAGTTCTGGATGTTCAGTTCACATATTTAAGTTGAGGTAGTTCAGATGCCCCTCAGAGCTGGAGACTACGGAACTACAGGAAACATGGTTTTTGTTGGCTGGTGAAGTCCCAGGGTAGAAATTATTCCATATATAAAATAAAAAGGCCAGTTATCTGAGGTCTAATACTGTTTCCACATCTTTTCAGCATGTTCTGCTATCTCATCTTTAATAATCAAGCCATGAAAAAGTAAGCTACTTAACTCCAGAGCTGCAGTCTCCCTGGTGGGCCTGTCTATTAGCCCCCAGTGCTTTGTAAGCTGCTTAATCAGTTCCTAACATTGGTAGTAGATGTTTTAGAAGCAATCAGCAGCTTATCAAGCACCCTGTGGGAGGAAGGGAGGGTAGAAGTCACAATTCATCCATTGATTTAGCAGTTCCCTTTAGCATGTTTCTTTGTGTTTGTGTTTGCAAGACACCTTCATTTCCCCTGAGGGCCCCAGCCCCAAACTTATCATATTTAGAGGCAGTGTAATTTGATTACCATTTCTGCTGGGGTGGGTTAAATTGCATTTACCTCTTAATCTAGCTATATCCTTGTTGCCAGGCTGGAGTGGGTTTTCCACATTTCAGAGGCTCCAAGTTTGAAATCAGATTGCCTGTTTTTGTCAAAGTGGAACCAGAGTGGAAAGGGGATGAGGGCCCCACCGAGAAAATGAATCCAACAGTCAGAGAAACACTAGTACCCTTAGAGCCCCTGTCTCCTTCCTGGTTTTCCCCTTACCACTGCTTTCTCCTCATTGCTCATCATTTTCTACTGACCTGCAGTTTGGGTGTTTTTTAATCCTAAAAGTTTCCCCTCCCTTTGATTCCTCTGCTGCCTATTCCTCATATCCAGGGGCTGCTTTTGCACTGTATCCTGCTGTCATGTAGATTGCATGTGTTTGGGAATTAACTAAAAGGTTTATTAAAGATTAATGGAACGATAAGGCATGGTGACTGAATTAGAAAAGCAGAGAGGGGTAATCTGCAGATATAAGTAACCTTTACCCTGGTTAGTCCCAGCTCAATTCTGATTTGTTTCCTAGCTGAGTTCTCTTTAAAGATCCTGGAAAACATGGGTCATTTCCTACCGAGCAGCTGAGTTTCAAAAACGTGGTATGAGGGTCTGTTCTTAGGTGCAAAAGAGTTGAAATGCCTGTTTGCCAGTAAATGAAGCAGCATATAATACTATTCTAAAATAAAATCCAGTTAAATCTCTTTCCAAGCTTAACAGAGCTCTATGCCTAGAACCTTATGGATGTGGCAGAGTACATACTTGAGCTGTCTGATGGTCTTGGGATGATTGTCACTTGGATCCATTTGGACAGGGCTCTACTGGGGAAGACCTTAACTGTGAGATTAAAAGCAGAGTGGAAAATTTGAAATAAAAAGGCCTTAATTTTTGAAACTCATCAAATCCTGGTGAGGTAGTGGTTTTGCTAGTACTTTACCCATTAACAAATGCTCATAGAGAAGATGTGAGTAGGCCTGACCTTTAACCAAAGAGGCAGCAAGTGGTGGTCTTTATTTGTATGTGTGTGTTTATTTAAAACACAAATGCACACATATACCCCAGCAAGGTTTCACTGCAGACCAGGGCCCCAGGGACTACATTAAAGTTTACAGCAAGTCCATCTGTGGGCATTCCCATGAGGTACATATTCTTAGAATCCTCTTGTCTTTGTCGTTGGAGGTGTTAGCAGGCGACATAACTAATTAGGTGCATTCACATTTAACAGGCAGAAAGACAAAGTGCGACAGCTTGCCTATTCTGTCCTATTACACTTGCTTTCCTTTCCAACCCTTGTGTTATCTGCCCAGTGTCACCCATAACACCACTGCATCTCTGTTAGCCAGTTAATCCAGGTCTATTCCAACCAATTAAAGTTTTAAGAGGCAGACCTCCGGTTGTTAGGAAGCAAGTATTCACTCCTGAAATTGCTGGTGTTAGCAGACATAGTACACTGGAAAAATGGATTACTCTTACTTATATGCAGTATAGTCCCTGATGGTGCAGTCACAATCTAGGGTAACTTCACCCTAAACCTAGTGGCGGTGTGAACTCTGTTCTCTGCTGATACTACTAATGGATGTCTCACTGGTTTTGTAGGCATGTGGACACAGTTCATGCAAGCTGGAGTTAAAAACTATCCATTCGTTTTGTGTGACTGTGGGGCTGCTTTTGGTGAGACTAACGGTTTTTACACTGTTAAGCATTGATTTGGACAGAAGCTGACTCAGAAAACTCTTGCATTTCTTAGGAAAAGTAGTTCTTGCTACTTACACTAGATTCCGTATTAACAGGAGCTTTTAAAGTAAAAGATTTGAAGTGGCTATTGTGATGAGTTCAAAATCCAGGTTCTTAATCTACACAGAGTTAACGAATGTCATTAGCAAGATATACAAGTGTACGGAGATTATTGCAGTGATGGTCTTTACTGTAGGAACATTCTTAATCATGGCAATTATTTCATCCTGGTTATACTACCCCCAGAAGATATGGCAGAATAAAAAGGATCCACATAACAGCAAAAATGACTGATGTCAAGGATGAAAATAGTGAGATAGATTTAAAAAGACAATGGTTTGAAGGCTTGTTTACATGGGAAAAAAAAAACATTGAAGTGACAAAATATGGGAATTTAAAATGATGAGTTGAATTACATTGAATCACTGTGTAAATACTGTTATTCAAAATGTAAGTGGCTTTCATTTGGTTTATCTCCATTTACTTTGGAAACAAAGTGAGCTAAATTGTATTAAGGCCATTTTCATTCTGAATGTGTATGTCCATACAGGGATTTAATGTCGTATAATTTATCCATTTTAACATCGTAGATAAACTAATCCGTTAAAATTTAATTAAAACATCCATTTACTTCAGATCAACGTTCCTGCCTATCTACCTGTAGATGAACCTACAAACAATGTGAAGAACAGTGCAGAGAAAGGATGAACAGGAGAGCCCTTTTCTCACAATAATATAGCACAGATCATACAGTGAATATGAGACACGCACAAAAATCCGTAATGGAGATGCTTCTTTGTGGAACACACAGCAAGCATGAGGAACTTAATGCCACAGTAATATTACTGAGGCCAGAAGTTTATCATCTTTGAGAGGATTAAGTATCCATAATGAGAATGTCCACAGTTACACTATGTAAGATAAAGAGATTATAAGGTTTCAGAATAGACATATTATTTACTGAGGGAATTAGGAAGATGTCTTCCCTATTGACAGATGGATGAATGATTTCATCTTCCTCTGACGTATACTGATTACAGTATCTGATAGGGATTTGGACTGTGTGAACAGTTGGTCTAAGAGAAGCATTCCCAATATGAAAACCTTAATGTTTCTGTTCAGATTTTGTGCATGTGAGGTTCCCTAACAAAAACGTGGGGAATAAAAATGAACTTCAATGAAACATAAGTTTCACCTAATTTGAGCCTAGTATGTTGTTAGATGGGGATTAGGAAGCCTTAGAAGAACAAAGAAATTGTTAGATTTCATTCCCTTTTCCAGGCTTTTAACCCATGCTGTGTTTTCATCACACCTCCTTTTCCAAAGGCAAATTTGGGTCCTTCCTTTATTTTCCTAGACTGAGATGGAAGAGGTGATTGGAAGTGCTCTTTCCAGTGTTTTTGCATGTGCAGAACTTTAGGTTGATTTAGACAAGTTGTTTCATGAGCCCCAACAATAGCAAAGACTGCAAGGAGCTGTGGACTTTTTTTTGCTCTTTACTTGCTGTTTTTTTTCGAAGTAAAACTTCTTTTCTGATCACTTAGTCCTCATGCAGCTACTGAGAAATGCTCAGCTTAAATTTATAACATACAGCGTGATGACTTCCAAGCCCATCAGTGATGGTGTCCTTGCCCAGCAGTTTCTTTTTATTCTCACATAAAAAGGATGCATCTAATCCACATGCCTGTGCTGGTGAAAGCCAGTAGTGTGTGTGTGGCTAACGGATTGACAACACTGGGTTTTGGGCTTTGGGCTTGCTCTAGTTTTAGAAGTGTTAGTGGGATAGGTGCATCACACCCACACTCCTCGCTTTTAACAGGTACAGCCATACCTGTAAAAGTATTAGTGCAAACTCGGTTATATCAATGAGAAAGTCTTTTTTTGTCGTTTGTTTCATTCAATGATTCAATATAAGCTGTATCAGCTTAAACTTTTATTTACCAAAGAGGTTTACCCATATAGCTGTACCAGCAGATCCTTTTAAGTTTAGGTAAGCCCTTTTTTCGCTTGAGGGGCAGGAGGTGGCAAATGAGGAGGAGAATTAGGTTTTTGGCAGGCCTGGCTATGCTGACGTGGCTGAAGATTTGTCTGTCATAGTTCTCTGTGGGAGTTCACTGTGCTCAACAAGGGCAGCAAAATGCCAAGCACTTCTGTACCATAGTTGCCACAGTTCAGAGTTCAGCACCGTAGTGAAAAGGATTTACATCCCTAGCCTCCCAAGCAAGGGTTGACACAGCATGTGTGATCAAGATGCAAGTCCTGCAGTGCATTACTACCGGTATTCAGCTGATCACAGGTTGGAAGACGTTGCTCAGAGTAGAGCTAGTTTAAAACAGTGGTGGGTTTTAACTCATGTTTCAGGTACAAGCCCCTGCCTTAAATATTTGGTAGGAGGTAGACAGAAACAAATGGTTGTATGGGGAGGTGAGATGCATACACGTTGTTAATTTGTACAATGGTCCAATTCTCATCCTAAGGTACATGAAATCTGCACTTTCTTCCCAGCTCTGCTGCAGGTTTTCTCTGACACACAGGACAAGTAATTTTTAATGGCATTAAGGTAAAAACGGTCCAAATTTACTATGTGTATGTTTAAAATAGACATCCTAACCACAATTAAGTTCAAAAGAGGGAAACCAGCACTTTGGAGGGGTAGTCTGACCTATTTTAAATATGTTGCACAATTTAAATACATCAAGATTTTGAAGCACTTAGATAATTCTATACTTGAACTGTGTAAACATGGATCTTGGACCATAACGACATAACGCTAATAGCCATCTTTATGGCCTTCCTTTACGATCTGTGCCTGTATGACTGTGGTAACTGTATTGGCAGAAGAATAGGAAAATAGTCCTAGGATGGGAAAAACACACAATGCACATTTCCACAAATATTAAAAGGTCTGATAGCAAAACAGCAATTCAGTAGCTTGTATACTTTCCTGTGGCTGTAGCTCCTTTATCACTCATTTCTGTCACTTCCTGGAGTTTGCTAGCACTGAGCTGTCTTTCAGCAGAACAGGAAACTTCAGGTTAGCTGATATTCTAGGTGTGTGTATAATTCCCCAAAGTGCTGACAGCTCTGCTTACAATTAGTGGTAATGGCAATGATCTTCCTGGCATTTCCTTTTTACCACAGCTCAGCTGGGGAAGGGAGTTGCTGTCATTCAGAATGGCTTGTGGTCAGGTGGAGAGCATGGCAGAGCTGGCCAGGCTTGTGGGGGAAGAGCTGGCCAGGAGCATTTTGGCAAGTGGCAGCCAGGAAGACAAGTTTATCCATGTTAGGTGTGTTAAAGTTTTGGAGGCCAAGTGTGGAGATATACCAAGATTGTTAATAGATATTTTTAACAACAGAACTGGGTTTTGCACTGCTTGAAACCAGAGTTTTCAACAGGACTTATTAAATACATGTGGTGTTTTTCCACGTGAATATGTAATCTAGGCCACTTGGGGTAAGTGTGGCTTTTTAGAATGAAACTCTGTTTAAAACAACCCAGCAGTAGTGCCAGTGGCTCAGAGGAGCTGAGGTCTCCAGAGGTATTTTAATTTTTTCAGCCCCTAGAAGAGGCAGTAGCAATATAAGCTACTCCTTTTCTAGTGCTTTGTGCTAACCAGGTTTCTTCTGTTCGTTTTTTGCTGTGCAGAATGAAAGGCCCAGTACCGGAGATCAGGGTTAGCAGTGTGAAAGACTGGGCTCTAACCTCATTGCTATACTTCACATAAAATGTCTATTCAGGAGAGGCAGCTGGACATATCTCAAGGATAACATCCCAAGAAACCAGATTTCCCAAGGAAACAAAATACTGTCTCAGGGCTACCTGCTTGGATGAGAGAAGAAAAATTTTTTTTGAATTTTTTTTAAAATATACTTTGTACTCACAGAGTTCTTTTCAGAATAACCCTAGCCATTTTCTTGGTATGTTGCTTTCTTGTTCTAAAATCCTTCAGAGGACTCCTTCAAAATGCCCTTATGCAGTCCTGTGCAAGGCAGGAAAGTTTCTAATTTTGTGATATCACTCATGAAATAACTTCTTAGTGAGCATGTAGAGTCAGTATCTCTGCATGCAATTGCCTGCTTAATCTTAAAAAAAAAAAAAAAAGCACGTATATACTCTCTGCCTGAATGCATATTTGCTTGTGTGTGTATTCAGTCATGTATGTTTTTAAGCTAAGGAAAGTTCTTTCTGTTCTCTACCAGCCAAATTCCTGGTACTCTTTCAACTTTGTTTGATTAAAACAGCCTTTAACCTTTGCTTGAATACTTGTTTCTTAAAACAACCTATAATTCATCCCTGCAACAAGATTAGGAGAACTTGGGGTGTGACAAAATTGACATGTAGCTGCCTGGAAACTTTGGGGGAATGAGAAAGGAGGAAAGACTGTTGAAATACAGTGAGTGTGAAGGCAAAAACTGTGGGACTGGAGTCTTGTGGCAGAGCTGGCACAAGTGATTTCCAGGTGTGTTGTTTATACTAAGACAATTCCATTGCTTTCTCGCTTGTGTCAGCTTGCACCCAGAGACCTGAGAAATTTTAGGCTTTTCTTCCTTTCCGTGAGAGGAATGGGGGAGGGCTTGGAGGGACCTTGTCATCCTCTCTGCCTCCTGCCATAAATTCACTTGGACTGTCACCAGTTTGTTCATCTCTCCCAATCAACGTAAAACTCTCTGTTCATCTTGCCCTCTGCCTGTATGTACTTGTCACAGATTAGCAGCATTTGCTCCTGACCTTGTTTTGGTTTTCCTCCTCTTCCCAGTGCCTATTGTAGTTAGTGGCTAATTTGTGAAATATCACTTCAAGACCAAATAAAAGTGTAACATGTTGAGTGGTCTGGTTTGGAAGGACCACGAACAGCAAATAGTTCTGCTGTTAGCACGGACTGCCTGGCACAAAGAAGTCAAAGGGAGCTTGTGACTTCTGTTTATTCAAATTCTCACTCATTTCTGCTTTAGATTTTTTATTTGTTTTGTGGATTTTTTTGCTCGTCACAGTGTTTATTGCCAGGTTTCCTTTTGGGATGTTCTCTGCCCTGTGTGGGTGATGAGTTAGCACAGCACAGTATGTGGCTGTGCAATGTTGCTTTGTCTGTGTCAAGGCCAGCGATGGCAAAATGATGTCATGTATGTCAGAGCCAGCATCTTGTGCTGGTGTCAGCAGTGGATGAACAGAGTCCCTGGCCTCACCTGCTCCTGTCCACCCTGCTGCCACCCGTACCACAGGCTGAACAGGCCCTGGGGACAGCCAGGGACCTGCAAAAGCTGTGAAGGGAAGAAGAGAAAGAGGGATGGGGCGGTATCACCCTTGCTGTTGGGAGCTGGGATTGTGGCCCGTAGCATGGCTGTAGCAACAAAAGATGGGGCTCTCCTGAAGTTATTGCTGTGGGGTTTTTAATTTGTTTTACAGCAAGGCATAGTGACTGATTCTACTGTGCATGCACACAAATATTACAAAATAATTCTTCCCTTAAATCACTTGCAATTTAAATAAACATGGCAGGTAATCTGAAAGAGATGACTGGGAGTCAAAATGGAGCAAGGAAAGCTGACCAGACCAGTATACTGCACAAAAGATGGGGCAGAGCTGAGATGTGATATCTGCCTCCCTGGGGCTTTTACCTCATGATCATCCTTCCTCCTTCCATTTCCCTTTCCTCTGAACTAAAGATTAATTGTGCATTGAAATCGTAACAAGAATTCGTGGTGTTAAGAATCTAGCAAACGGAAGGGGAAAAAATCCTCAAGGAAATTAACAGTCTGCAAGCATTGTCTGTTCCCTAGATATAAATGACTAGGAACTTCCCAGCCAGGGAATGTGTTTTCCCTTTCTTTTCTCTGCAGCTTGCATTATCCTTAGCTAAGCATATTGTAACATGCTTGTCTCCAAGTCCATGTTTTCATCACAGAAATCCTGACCCTGCTGAAATCTGCAGGGCAGAGATTCCGTTTTACCCTTTCCACTTTAATGCCCAGTCTCCACGCTTAACGAATGCTGAAAATACCTGCTTGTTCTGCGGTTAGCCGGTAGATAAGGCAACCATTGTAGCTTTTCTGCACCCCGATCTGCTCTTGCTCTTCCCACCTTGCGGCAGAGGTCACCTGTGACAAAGAAGAGAATGCGTCAGAAAGTGGTTTCTGAAACAGATTGCGCAATGTAAGGGTAGGAGGTAGAGTGTGAAACAAAGACAGTCAACTGCAGCAGAAGAGATCTGAGGCAGGCATTAGGAAAAACTTTCCAGCTGTTTTGAGTGCTGGAGAGTTGTGGGATCTCTGCAGTGAGAAGTTTTTAAGCAAGTCAGACAGTCATCTGTCAGTTGGTTGTGCCACAGGATGAGAAATAAACTGGAGGTTTCTGGAGGTGTTTTTTGGTAGCCCTATTTTCTGATACTGTTGGTCATTCTTTCAAAAGCATATTCCCCATCTGTCCTGGAGGTGAAGAAAGATTACTGGGTGTGTAGTCTTGCTCTCCAAAGCTCCCACCTGTGGAATTTGGAGGGTGGTGAGCACCGTGGTGAATCTAATCTGTTCAGAAGGAGATTTTATTTTCCCTTGCATTCAGTCCAGGAAGCACACTCCCTGTGGTACTCTGAGGTCTGGGCAGAGCTGGAGCTTACCTCCGAGCTTGTTAGCAAAAGGCTTGATTCAGACTAGCTGTTTCTGGAGAGGTAGAAAGAAAACAATCAGCAAGAGGCAGGAAGCTTGACTTTAGAAGATGGTGGAAAGCTGTGCACGATTGTTGACTGTTCCTTCTGCAAGGCATGCTTGTGACGTCCCAATAATTAAAGGACTTTCTAGCCCTTCAATGTACATAATTGGGGATGGTGAATGAGCTTCATGTCTACCATCCCTTCTATTTTCTCAGTGCCTCTTGGCCTTTTCATGTCTCTTCTGCATTGCGTCAGTGCCTCCTGGCAAATTCTGTCTGTCTCTCAGATAGAGCCAAGTGTGTGTCTGGCCTTGAGAAATAATCATAAATTTTGTTCTGTCAGGAGGAGAGGCTGGGACAATCGAGTTGAGATTTGAACCTGTAGTTCAAGGTGTTTTAGGGATTTCATATCACTTAACCCATCCCCTCCAGGCATCACTTGTGTCTGACATGTAAATCAGACCGGAGGAAGAAGTGGAACAGATTCCTTTGTGCTCCAGAAGAAGGTTACAAGGCAAACCTGTGTCTTTAAAGCGAGTGCCTTCTAATAAATGTTATCTGCAGAGAAATATGCCAGCCCCTACACAAGTAGTTAATGTTACTGCTTCATTGTTGGCTTATAAAACAACTTTATCACCTCTGTGACGATAATGATTAACAAGCTGATTTACAAGGGTGGGGTCACAAAGCCATTTGGCAAATTTAGCTTGTCTCACAGTGCCAGTGATACGATACCCGGGTTTTACAGTATTTTCACCACTTTTACCTGGAATACTAAACCCTGGTGGCAGGGCTCTTAAGCAGAGCAGTAGCAACTGATGCTCCTCCTCTATGAGGAGAATAACCAGGGTTTCTTCCTGTGCTGCTTGTACATGAGGAGATTACAGGTCTAGGTTTGAGAGTCCAGGAGAGTTGGGGACATTTCTACCTCCCTTCTCAGTGTTTATTCCATGATCACTTAGCCACAGTGAAGTGATGGTGTTCCTAGACATGCTTGTTACATGGTGCCTGTGGTTGTTGGCTGTCCCTTGTGTCAGATTGGCAGAATATACAGATGTGGGTAGATTTCCTTCTCTTAGATTCTGGATAGCTTCTGTTAAAATATCTTTCATCTGTGGATTCTCCATTATCCTGGATCTTCACATAAGAAAAAAACCCCACTTTTCTAACTGCTTCTGATTTTACTTTAATTATATGTTGGAAATTACTCAGACTAGCAAATTCAATCTAACAATTATTTTAATCCAGAAACCCTTGATGTGGTTTAACGTACCACGACACTTTTCAGAATTTGGACTTCTTAACCTTGGCAGTTACTCACATCGAGCAGAACAGTGTATCCGAAAGCTCAATATATCCCCTATCCCTATATCCCCTTTACCACCTGTCTTGACAATCCTCATGTAGGTGATCAAAGGTATTTATGAACTCCATAAGAAACATCTATTGGACTTCCAGGATTTGGTAAAAATGCACGGACAGGGTAGGAGATTTGATGACCCTCACTCAAATTCACAACGTAGACTCCTACAGGGATGGAGGTTTTACTCCTTACCTTTTACTTCTTAGCTAGCATTGCTGACAGGAGCCCTACCCGCAAAACAAACACTCTCCTGAGAAATGTCTGAAAACTGTACTGGTTTTTCTCTCCTGTCCAGAAGGTTCATCATGTCTGTTTGATTTATGTGGCCATGATGCAAAGGGTTGGATATTTCTGTGGACCTGGTCTAACAGGTAGGTGGAAGGCTCTGGAGGTGTTACTTGAAGCAGTAGTGGATTACAGCTGACTCATTTTGCCTTCTCCTTCTGCACATGCCCCCTCTAGTTCCACATAAAGCCCTTGTAAGGTTATCTCTTTGGGAATGACACAGTCTGAATTTGGAGGGGACTTCCATGCTTACCTTGTTTAATCAATATTTGACTGCTTTTCAGGGATATCCAGTCAAAGGCTGCTATTACATCTTTTCTAATTTGAAAAACTGTCAGGGACTGGAACAAACTTTAATTTTGTATTAGGGGTTTTTTTCATGCATTTTTTTGTCTTGTTCTGTTTTCCAAACAGAAAGTTATTACAAACTGTGAGTTTACGTTACCACCTCTCTGAGTTAGAACTCTTAACAGAGATGAGAAGTTCTGCCAGTTACCTTGACCACTTTTCTAGTTTGGTTTTTAATATGAAAACATATATATTGCAACACAATACTCGCTATATTGCTCTCCTGTGGGAAGTTTGTGCAACCCTCCTTCATGCTGGTAAGTATGTTCTCATACAAGGAGTCTTTGTTGACTGAAAAGGGAAGACGAAGTGACTTGACTTCTCTCTGCTGTGTGTAATGGGCTGGAGTTTTGGCCTCCCTGTACTGTGCTACATGGAAGGAGGAGGTTTAGGGCCAGAGCTAGGGCTGGGGAGTGAGGGCTTTCAGAGCTGGAATTCTACCAGCATTGTGCTCAGCCTTGAGAGCTGATGATGAGGGATGGGGGGGTAAGGACAGAGCTGTAGGACAGCACGTGTCAGAGGTGAGGGGACTGCCTTTCCTCTGGTGCAGGGTAGCATCATCGGCTCAGAAACGTGTCATGAAGGTGGGGAACAGGGATACCAGTGAGAGTCCCCTGAGCAACACATGCTGCTCCTGGAAGTTCTCGTGGGCAATGACCCTGTCGCCCACATAGCGAGTCACTGAGGAGGATTTCTCTGCCTGTGGTGGATGCTGTGGTCTATGGCCTTTCCAGTTCTTATTCTCTGGAGACAGCTGGCTGCCTGCTTGTTTCTGAAAACATCACCTTGACAGAGCAAGGGAACTATGAGTAACTTCCAGTCTTTGGACAGAAGGATCAGGAAACTTCTGGGACCCAGCAAGCCCTCCTGACAAGTAGTTAAACTTTGACTGATCACACATTGCCCTCATGATCATATTAATGTGATGTATCCAACGGGATTTCAACTTGTACCACAGCCC
>NW_010555045.1:0-39474 GCF_000687285.1 Phaethon lepturus | reverse complement strand
CTGTCTGCCTGCTGAATCAGGAAAAACATAACCCAGTGCATGTGCATTGTGTCTTCCTGCTGCCCAAGGCTCTCGCAGCCGTTGCCAACATTGAGTTGTGTGCCAGCGTTCAGCAATCCCCATATTTCCCCCCAGCCTCACTCACACAGAGCATAATTGTTTCTTTGGATTTATACTGCTACCTAAGTGAACAGTAGCACAAAGATATACAAAGAAGAAAGTTTGATTTACCTTTATTCATAACTTTGACTTGTATGAAAAGCCTCTGTTCTAGAAATTATCTAAAATAATTGTCACAACACCCCTTTGGCATGTGTTCAGATACTGTATACCACTTTAGTTTCTCCCACTGCTGCAGACTAGTCTTTGCCTTCCCCTCTTGCATGCCAATACTACCTCAGCTTTCCTGAGCTGGGTGCAGGAGTCTGGGCAGCGGGCTCCTGCTGGCTCTCCTGGCTTCTCCTCTCCCCTTCCTGGCAGCCCCGGCATCTGCAGCTGTGCTCTGGCTGGAGGGATGCTCTCTGCAGTGTGCCGTGTGGGCAGGGAGCCTGTATGGCAGGCTCCTCCAAAACACAGCTGTCCTGTTTAGGGTGGGAGATATGTGGCAGTTAGTTTAAAAAGCAAGTGTTCGTTTTGTTGGTTTAAATTGTAAGTGCTTTCAGGGCAGGGCCTGTCTTTTATGTGTGTACATGTGGGTGTGTATTTTTATACAATTCCTAACGTGAGGCATAACAGTTAGGAGCCGCGGTATGCAAACTCACGGCTTTTTGTCCTGTGGTAGTTGAGAGAAGTGTTTTTCCAGATCCACAGAGGCAGACAGTGATTCTGATCTAACACTGGGGCTATTCAGAGACACAACTTGCTTTGGGCCTCTGAACACAAGTATTTTCCTGCCATTGTCACCAAGCAGCTTACCCCAATATATTCCAGGTGCAGTAGTGGTAAGCTAACTGTAAGAGCATGGCCCCACGTCCAGAATCCTTTCTGGGATGGGTTCTTTCACCAGTTTAGGAAGAGAAAGCTGCATTGCACCCTCCATCAATTGATGACCTAGGATGCCATCATCAGTCACCTTTCACCCTTAATTTTGGACAATGAAGCAATTGCACTACAAAGAATTTGGATTAGAAAACAGACCTTGCTCTTCATGTGTACTGTAGGTAGAAGAGAATCTGAACTCAGCAAAATTTTAATTTGTTTTAAGCTTGATGCTCTTCTTTTTTAAAATTTTTTTTAAGAGGCAGGAATATATTTTTAAGCCTTTGCAGGTATGTGTTGGGGCTGTATTGTGTTACAGGGATAAATCAATGGTGAAATTTCTGGTTTCTGTTCCTTTGGCATACTCCTAACTTAGTTTTGTGCTAAATTTTCACATTTCTTACGAAATGTGATGGACTGTTCTGCAGCTTGTAGTGCGATTTCACAGTTTCTCTATTTTGTAAGCTTATTTTGTAACCTGAAATGTCCTTAGGAAAAGTTTGGGTCAAAGCTTAGAAGTGACTCCAGCAGACATGTGCTGGGATAGACTGCATGGGGGCTGTGGAGTCTATGTCGCTGAAAGACTTTAGTAACAGATACAGCTGTAAAGAATGACATAGATATTGCTGGCTCTGCCAAGACAGCCTCTAGAGGTCTTTTGGTTCCCCCCCCCTCCGATTTCCCTGATATCTGGATAATGCATTACATTTGTTTAACACACTTCTATTCTTTAATCACTTGTGTTTCCTTGAAACTCAAGATCAGATTCCAGCATCAACTGGGAGAACATCCTGGGACTCTGCCATCATGGTTCTGAGATGTCTAAACTGACTGACCCTGGGCCTTCAGCTGTCACAGGAGAGTGCTTAGTCACAGGAGAAGTTTTGACACCTTTGATTGCATGTCCTACGCTCCTTTTCCCAAGCTGTAAAACACTCACTGGGGAAGTGTAAACACCTCTTGGGGACAGCAAGTAGAAATCATCCTTTTTGCTTGCCAGGATAAATGGAGATGAGAATTTTATTCTTATTAGCTACAAGCACAAATGAGAGAAGGCTGCAAGGAAAAGGCATATCCTGTGCACAGCCCTGAGGTCTCTGATGAAACAAAAATGACACAAAATTTACAGATGCTAAAAGCAGCGATAACATAAGTTTGATGCTGCATTTTGTCTTCTTCCTATAATACAGTAAAATGGCCTGTAATTCACATTGCAAAATTGGCATGCATGGCTCTTTGAAGATATTGTCTTCATTGTATGTCTGCCGTGGCCAGTTACAAACCAACCCACCAGAGTGCTACAACAAGCCATACAAATAAATAAATAGGGACAAATAACACCAGCTCCTTGGGGGAAGCTGCCCTCTCTGGCTGTCTTTAGGTTGCGAACTCTTCAGCATAGGAAACCTTTTGTACCTTGTACAGACTTAAATTCACCCCTGATGCTTAGGAAGCTAATAATTATGTTAATTTTGTTTATTACATTATATAAAATGTGATTTTAATTCTGAGATTTAACTTTTAATTCCTTGCTAATAGTGACATTAGTACAAACTTAGAGCTGCAAACAAACTCTCTTCAGCCTGGCATTTTAAGCTGAGCTTTTGTAGCGTATCAGAGGTGGTTGCTGTAGCTTTGGAAACTATGTATGTGGTTCATTTATTGTCTTTATATGTGTATTTCATCTGTTAGTGCTAAATGGCTTTTGGGAGAGTGATTGTAGCTGTGTTACTAGCTGGGTGACTTTGCTGTTTCTTTCCTCCTGTTTATTGAATACTATCATCACCTTTCGCATCTTTTCCCTACTCCCAAATTGTTTGGCTTTCAGACCCTCTGTAACTGTGTGCAAGCAAGGAATTTCTTCCTTTAAAATGAAAAACAAATCCCAGCCTAGGGGAGCTAAAGTAACTTCTGACCATCTGTTAGAAGGTTAGTAATATCAGTACCTTGAACTATGGCTTCATTTTTTAATTTCATACAGCAGCTTCTCTGCATTGTTTATATTCTGTTGAAGGGGATCTTCCTATACCAGGATGCAATAGGAACGTCATTTTTCCTCTAACATGAGCAGATGTCCTATCTGCCGTACTAGCAATAACATTGCCGCTTCCTGTTGTTGCAGATGTTGTTAGCAGGCTAGAGCTGAAAGCAAAGAGGGGGCACATTTCAAGCCCGTGCCATTCAATGCCATCGTCAACACTACCTATGCACCTCCTTTTCCACGTGTACTCTTTAATAGTGTCTATCTTGGCTAGTGGGCAGGCAGTTGCCCTGGAATACAAATTTATTTCCTTTCTACTTTACACAGGGGGGGAGTGCTTCCAAAATCTCTGTTCTTCTCTGCCTTGACCTTTGCTTTCTCTAGGTTTGTTTACACTATACCCGAATTACAAGTGTTGTGTTACCATATTTAGGGAAGGGGTACCTGAACTGAATCTGGCATGCTTCTAAGTATACATCTCTGCAGTCTTAGGTTTCAGGGCACAGCCCTGTGCAAGCCTTCAATCAGCAATTATTGCATTCTTTTTCCTTGTTATAGGAGGTCACTATCAAATCCCGTGACACATTTCTGTCACTAATCTGGCAGGCTGCCATCCAGACCACAGGAAGCCCAGGAGAGAAGACTATACACTTAGGGCCTTATTCCATCTTCATTATTGCCTACAGCAGCAGAATTCCTTCAAGTGTCTGGAAGTTTGATCTGAATGGAAAGTATTTGGCCTGAATAGCACCCCTTGTTGAGGCATTGTCACCAAGTCACAAATTTAGTTGAGTGTTGTGGCTAGCAGTTTAATCTATACTGCATGGATGTTTTTTCACACCAACACACTGAGTGCTAATCACTTCTAATGGTCTAACAGGATTCTCTGGCAGTGAGGGACTTCTTGATTTGAGAGCTGGATGCTGAGGGAAGAAAGGGGTTCCTTTTCAAGAGTTTATCTGAGCATTTTTTCATTTTGGCAATGAGGGGAATATTGTATTTTAATGGTTTTCAATGGGAAACACAACCTTACTAAAGGAGGAAAGCCAGGGTTCTGTTCACCAAAAAAATGCAGAGAAACTTGTGTTTTGGAGGAAAAGGAACCAAGACAAAACTGCAATTTGTATGTAAAAACTAGCAAGAAATGAAAATCATAAATGTAAGGCAGCATCCATAGCTGTCAGTTAGATGATAATATGGAAGCCTTAAATGCTTTTCCTATCTACTTTTTTGTGTATAGTATACTACTTAGTATATGAATGCATTGTTGTACATAAAATGACTTCTAATCTTGTGTGTTGTTGCCATATAGAGACAGCGGGATAGTGACTTTGTTTTTACTTTTGGATCGTTGCCAGTTCATTGGCTACTATTATTACTTGTGATTTCATGGAGCTATAATTGTTGGGAAGTAACTTTCCTGTTGTTTTTAACCATCAGCACTAAGCTACACTTCTGTATTAATAAATATTGTCACAGTCCTTCAGGGAGTGCTAGTTGTTTTTCAGGGTTCATTCAATATTGTCTTCTCTTTTCAGGTTATTGAAGGAAAGCTGGCTCCTTTCTTGGGGAAGGTGATCAAGTTTGCCACCTCTCATGTGTACAGCTGCAGCCTTTGTAGTCAAAAGGGTTTCATCTGTGAGATTTGCAACAATGGAGAAATCCTTTACCCCTTTGAGGACATTTCTACAAGCAGGTACTGTAATGTCAGTCATACATTTGACTCGTGTATCATATCCTTGCAGATTCTCAGCCTCGTGACCTCTTATTTAAATAACTAGGGACTGGATCTCACTAATGCAATTTCTGGGCAGCTACACTAGATTGCTGGTCCAGGGAGGCCACCATGAGCAGACTTGGAAATAGATAGGAAGAGCTACTTTCCAAAGCCCTGTAAGTCTCTGAACAGCTGTTCAAAAAGGGAAGAATGCCCAATAGCATCACACAGTGTGATTTATCCAAAGCCCTTCTGAGTTTGCAAAGTATCCTGAAAAGCCAAATGGTTTCTCTGGAGGGTTCATAGACATCTTTCTGGTATCTGATGTCACTGGGCCCATGATGTACTGGGATTGTCCATTATAAAACAGTAACCATCTATTCTGAAGTGTTTTCCCCATGAAATGTTATGGCTAATACTCTGCTTTCTTTGTGCATACTCCTCTGTGCCTATGTATGCAAGATTTTTTTTTTTTAATGATATTGCTATTCTCAGGTGATTACAAAATAAATATAAGAATATGCCAGTCCCAAGTTAAACAAAAGAACCTTTATTTCACCTTGTATGGAGTACTGGATGGCAGATCAGGGACAGTAGTTGCATGGAAAACCTAGAAGCAAAATGGAGGAAACCAGAGCAGACTTGGTAATGCAACAGTGTTACTACCCTTTTTCAAAAATGTCACAGATTTTGAATAAAGGAATTTTGGTTGGGTTTTTTTTCTTCTTTTTAAACTCAACTGAAAGACTGTATATCTGACAGCACAGCATTCCTCCATAGATAAGTACTTTTCTGGCTGTTTCAAATACAGTCATTTTAATTTGTTCTCCAAAGTGTTCCATTGAAGGCAAAAAAAAAAAAAAAATTGAAGAGACATCTTTGGAAACAATCAGGACCAGCCTGTTAAAAGGGTTTTGTTAGGAATCTGATTCCCCCGCATGCACAAAGATGTTAAATTACAAGTAACGATGGACTACTCTTTGGGGATTTTCAGCCTGACCTGAGTTTCAAAGACTGTTTGCACATTCTTTTTCCAGACTCTCATTCTAAAAAATGCATTGACAAAGCAGTGGACATAAGCTAAACAAGGTGTGCAGCTGAGCTCTATAAACGGTTTTCAAGAAAGAATGTATCTAGGGTGCATGATGAGATAGGCTGAGTTAAAAAGAGAGAAACATAAGATGTCTATTGAGACTGTATAAAAGGTGATTGAAGATATTCCCGAAAGATTGATGAGAACGTGTAAGAGCATTTGGGAAGCTAGGTTTACTTGAAATGTCTCTGCATTTTATTTGTCTGGGGGATTTTTGGTCACAAAAACATTGTTGGCTGTATATTGTTCCCCTGCCCTTCAGCTGAGATCAGACATACCTTGCAATTACAGAGATTCTTCTGGAATCAAACAGTATTTGTCAGCAGTTCAATGAAAGCCAGAAGAAGCTGCTCTAGCTCCTGGTTTTATGTGAATTAGAAACCAGAAAGGACTTTCCTTCATGTTTCACAAATGTGATGTCGTGGTTGATGTCATGCCAAAGACAGGGGTCTTTGTTAATGATTTTAATTAAAACACAATCAGTATGAAAGCTTCTCCAATATTTCTCTTTCTTATTTTGTCAGAGGTCGTTCTGCTTACTCCTTTTGTACTCCTTATCACTAAACCTTGCTTTTATCCCCAGCATTTTCCATTTCCCTTCCTAGTTAGTTTTCTCATCTCATAGCTGCTCATGTGTGCACATGCATCTCGGTGAAACTAATCAGGTTATTTCAGTTCCATAGTTTTGCTCTTTTCCACTTTCAGGCTGGGGGCAAGTTATGCCAACAGAGGAGCTTGTGTGTTTTACTGTGCAGCTCCATCAGCTGCAAACAGTGAGGGAGAAAGCCAGGTAGAGGGGTTTTGTGTTTCTTCCCATCTCTTACAGATGAGACAGATTTCTGAGGTAGGTGTGCTGACCACTACAATGACAGATGTAAGGTGGGGAGGCTAGTTAGAAATAGGTAGATGTACAGAGCAACCTGTGGCAGATGGAATGGCAAGTCACAAAAGGTTCATGTGAAGACTTGCAATTGTACCTGAAATTTCTGATGATGTGTTCAGCTTTCTGTGTTAGTTAAGTGGCATATAGAGCTCTGAGTAAACAGGTAGCTCAAATTTGTGATTTACTGTGTTGTTCTGAGTCCACAACGTGCAGTGAGAATTGACTGCAATTCCCTTTCTCCATCCTGGTTTTCTGGAATTGCTGTCTACAGCACAGTATTCACATGTTGTACTCAATTCGACTGCCAAGTACCCTGGCTGTAGCTGCTGAGTTAAGGAGGGAAGAGCAGCTGAACTCTGAAGACCATGTTTTTCCTTCTTGCTTTTGAATGTCGCTCATTCACTTTAGAGCATGCTACTAACTCTACTAGCAAACTGGGCTGTTAGGTTAGAAATAGTCGCAGGTGGGTGCGTGACAGCTTCTGCAAACTTTACCTCTCTGTTGAATGTTTGAAAAGTGAAGTCGGGGGGTGGGGGTGGGGCGTGTGTATGTGTGTGTGTCTGTGTTGAGCTGGCATTTGCTTTTCTGGCTACGTCCCTGACCTTTTTCGCTCTTTGGAGAGAATAGTGACAGCTGTCAGAGAGGCCATTACATTTGCAAGGTGGTTCTCAGCTGGCTGTTACCTTTCCATCTTCAAGGTCTCTTAGGTCAGCTTTGAGGTAGAGAGATTGTTTCTTTCCAAAATATTCTCAGCAGTTTCTGGAGCAATCTTCAGCAGGGATTTATGAAGGATGGGTCGTCTTTACATAGATACAGCTGAGAGAAAAGGAGGGCCCCTCGTGAAGGTTGGAGTTTCTCTTTGGTCAGGTTATTTGCTTGAGAGTAATTTTTGTCAGTCCTTGAGCAAACAGAGTGAATACCTGGGTTATGCACTCCTCAGGGTTTGAATACACATATATTACGTACCCTTCTCTCACTAATCAGCATGACACATTCCTTTGTTGGCAAACGATTCCAAAACAAACACAATCAGTTCACTTAATTAGCGGGTCTGTGGGCTGTGCTTGGCAGGCTCTTTACATCCTGCTCAACAATACAGTGCAACAGTTTGCTGCCTTGAATGTAAGGGTGGGCTCACAAAGTCATAAGCTTTCTAATGATATTTCCTTTCTGTGGCTTTTCTTGGGAGGTGGCCATTCTGCACAGAGCTTAATGAAAACCATGATTCAATTTCAATTTTCAAAGCTGCTAAACAATTTCTTAAAAATTGTCCCATCCTTTGGATGCCTTTTCCAGTCATTTTGATTCCTCTGTCCCCCATTTTCCTCTTTTCTGTCTTACCCATATTTATATAACAGTTCATCAGGGTTCTTTCTAAATGTCACAATTTCAGCATCTTTTTGAAAGCCTTTAAATCATGAGAACTATATTGAAATCCTCCTGAGTTAATTGTACATTTCATGGAGCAAATTGCCAGCTAATGTAAACTCTCACAGCTCTGCTTTTGCTGGAGCTCTGGCAACTTAACCTGAGCATCTACCTCCTGTTTTATTTCTTGGACTGAATTGCCCCGAGCTTAAATTTAGCAAATAAACGTATAAAATTATCCTATTATATCACTAATTTTATTTTTACAAGTGTTGTGAAATGAGTTTAAATATCCCTGGTTATAAATTGGCTTATTAGAGCTCTTCTTGCCTACTTGTTAGCAGCCAGACACTGCCCCTCAAGTTGTTCTGATATTGCTTGTTCTTCTTCTATTGTTTTTGTTTCTTTGTCCTAAAATGAAAAAAAAAAAAAAAAAAAGCAGCAGAAGTGAAAATAAAATGCCTGTGTAGTGGTACTGTTGTCTATAACTATGTGGTCATATTTGTTTTATAAACTAGAACAATTTTTAACAAGTTTTAGATCTTAAGGAGTACTGAGAAAAATACTATTGGAGTGAGAATAGAGTTATTCATTAAAAAGGGTTTTCTGCCAATTAGATAATTAAATAATTATAGTTATGGTTAAGATTATTATATGCTACCCAGTTAATAAAGCTTTGGTCTTGCCTGCGTGTCGGCATCCTAGTGACTACTTTCACAGGCAATTTGTTGTGTTTTGCTAGTAAAGCTACTTGCTTGGTTAAGAACTATTCAGTCAATTTCTTGCCTTTTATGTGGTGACTGTAGATGTATGTGAACCATGGAGAGTTGCTCTTTTGTGTTCATATTCATTTATCAAGGCTAAACTGTTTTCACTTTGCAAAGTTAATTTGTTCTGCGGATCAGTTAAGACACGTAGACCTTTTAAGATCCAATCCAGAAGACCCAAGTTTAAAATAGACATGCCACAGAACAGGCTTGACTCTATCAGCCAACTTGGATGCCTCTATAATCTTTGGCCACCATCCTGATAAGACCTGTGAATGTACTTTACACATAGCGAGAAGTCTTAACTAAGGGCTCTGAGGGCTGTGCTTAGCTTTATGTGTGTGCCCAAGTCTTTGCAAGATTATAGCTCACTGTGTTATGGGTGCTGTGTCACCTGACAAAACCAGCTTTGAGCATTTGGGAGAATGTTAAAGATAGATATTAGGTGGAGAGACTGAAATACGTAGTATAGAGCATTTCTAGGAAATACCTTGGTACAGGTCACAGACATCACTCAAAGTACATAATTTTCCCTTTTGCTTTGATTAGTTTGTTTTATGCTAGACAGCTTTTCCCCAAGCCCAGTTCCCTTGAGCTGTGCTAGTAGCTTAGTACCTAATTTTTGCAAGAGCCTGGCTTATCGTCGGACATTGATAGTTGGTTCAAAGCACCCTGACATGATCTGCTCAGCACTTTCTTTAAAAAAACTTAGGCACCTAAGTAGATGCTAAGTTCTTTTGATAATTTAATTTCACGTGAATCTTTCAAAACTGGTCAAAATCTTCTGGCCCAGATCTGATTTTTGTCTGTGCAGGGTAGCGCAGTAATGTTATCTAGAATACATAAAAAGAAAGAGATAAAATATACTGGGTTTTTCATCAAGCATTGTATTTTGGAACTGAGTTAGCTTTAGAGGTTGGTTACTTGCCTCATGTCAGAGCGGTGTTAACTACAATGTTCGACGTAGAGGCAGATATTTATTTCACGTAGGAGGGTCTCTGTAGTGCTGCCTTGTGCTCTTCCCTGCTCGCTGAACGTGGCAGACATCTCACTTCCAGTTTCAATTTTGCAGCTTCCCTGCTGTCCTGTCTTCCTCACTCTAGATATTTCCAACTTGTCAGTCAAGACCTTTTAATTCTTCCTCCTCTTTCCTCATGCAAATTCCCGTTTTAAGATAGACTCCTCCATGTTCCAAATATGGTTCCTTGTAGACCAGACAACAGTTTTTCAATTGCTTTTTAGCCTATGAAAGCCAGCACTGCTAACTCTAAGTGCTCAGAAATTCTAAGATTACCTTAATAATCGTCTTGTTTATATACTTACTTTATTTTTTTAAATGTTAACTTCCTTTTTTCCGTCTTGGGTCCAGGTAGGCGTGTCTTCAGCATTACAGCAGAGCTACAAAGTCCAGATGTTTTTGCCTTTCTCTTTTACTAAAAGCATAAATCCTGGCTTAATCACAGGATTTCCAGACTTGAGACTCACAGAAAAATGCAAAATCGGAGAATCATGCTGTCAAACAGTTGAGGGCAGTGTGTTAATATTACTGTTAGTAGTATTGCCTGACTTTTTGCTTTTAGGTCTTCAACCACCACTGTGTGAATACAGTTCATTAATAATGGGAGAGGTAGAAGGGCGAAGTCCACTTCATGGCATAGCAGCTAGCAGAAGCAGAGGATATATGTCTGAGCAATGTGAACGCTTGAATCTCTGTGTCATCGCAGCTTCTCAAGTGGTCTGCAGGTAGCAGATCTACCATGTGTCGGGCTTTTCCCCTTCCCAAAGTAACTTAGCTCAACTGACTGAAGTGTAATCTCATGAGTTTCAGATTGTTTTAATGTTTTTATACTGATTTTAGCATCTCTACTGAACTGCTGTGTACAGGCCACATTACTTGGCTTGGGATCCCTGAACTTAGACCGAGATCGACAGTCAGTCCTTAGTTCGCCTGCTGGATGCAAATATGGAAATATACGTAGGTAAGTGTAGCATAAATCCCTGCAGCCACAGCTGGAGAGAAGCTGAGGACGTGCTTCCTGCCTTAATCAAGAGTGACAGCGTTCTGTGAAGAGGGGTCTGGGAGCTGCAGGATCCCTTTGCTCCTGCTTGACCCTGCTGCCATGCTCCATTGCAGTAACTCAGGCTGTGTATACGACTGTCATGGGAGGATAGCAAGTGGTTAAATCAAGCTGTTCTTGTTCAGCCCCGGCCTGTACAAATTGTTCTGTGAGCACCCAAAACGAAGGCCTGCTCTGTGATTTCTTGAGTCTAGCAAAGGAGGATTTGATACTGAGGATCCTCCCCACAGGTGGAGCACTGGTGGTTTTCTCTCCCCTCCAGTGATCTGCCTGCTTTTCCCATCATTTGTGAAGCTTTAATGTCTCTGACCACTTTGCATGTCTGTTGGACCTTGGCAGTGGCTGCTGGCATGACAGGATGAGGGACAAGAAATGGCACTGACAAGGAGGCACACAATGGCAAGCCCTGAGTGGCCAAGCCAGGATAGGGGCTTATTCATTCATGTTCCTCCTCCCACCCCTGGCCTGAGGCCCTTCTCCAGCAGCTGGCTTTAACCCAGGCTCGGTGAAAGGGAGCAGACCCTGGTCTGGCAGTTTTCATGCAGGGACACTGAGTAGCATTTGGCCATCCTGGGATGGCATTACTAGAGCAGCAGTGGTAGTGTTGGTCACAGATGCCATGTCAGGCTGTGTTTGGGCTGGCGCCTGCAGCTGTTCCAGAGGTGTGAGCCATGGGCACTCTCCTCAGTGAGTCCCATCAGTACAGGCTGGTGGTCACTGTATACACAGGCTGGTGGTCACTGTATACCCCTTGCTAGCTGCCATCTGTAACCAGCTCACCCCTCTGCATCGGTTCCGCCAGCACACAAGCTGGGCCGATGGTTGTCAGTTACTTCTGCTGTTTCTGTACCCCCTGGGCCCAGCCCAGGACCCAGCCATGCCATTATAAATGGGGAGCATCTTCAAGCTCTGCTGGCATATCGGAGGTAACCCCCTTCTGATGACCAGGTATAGGAAAACGAAAACTGTGATTATGGTTCGAATCACCACTGTCTCCCTGAACACTGAATTGATCATTTAGAGTGAATTTCAGACATGTAACAACTTGAGGGGCTGGGTAGTGGGCTCTGCTCTGTTTTTGTTTCGGCTTTGTTTTTTTCTTTCTTCAGAGGCAAATTTTTCAAAAGCAAGTCTGAAGTATTAACGGTTTTTAGGTATGGTATTTTAAAAAACCCTGTGTCTAGTAAAGACCATAAGTGTGTCATACAAGGCATTATCCTAACAAGCTCCTTATAGGGAGAAATCAATGTCATATTAGTGCCAACTTTCTTCCATTCATTTACTGCATGAGTGTCCCTCCCTAGGCAGGCTCCTTGCGTTGGTTCCTAGGCAACTGTGATAATATTGCTGCACATGTGTATCAGGCATTAATTGCCTTTGGGGCTTTTTCTGTGTTGTAAGTGAACACAGGCTAGTCCGTTTTCTTTTTCTTTGTGTTCTGCTAAAGTCTCTGAGAGTTTTGAAGAGTGCGTCTGTGATATTCACAGCTGAGCAGTTCAGAAATACTTGCAGACAGGTACATGTGCATAGCGTGGGATGGTGATCATGCTGGAATCCCTAGGCAAGGCTTACTTCAGCTACTGTGGTTTGCTCTTTGGGGTTTTTTAATAGCCAAGTTACAGGTGGCTTAGTATTTTGGATGCTTGTAATAGCATCATTTAAAGAAAACATAATGAACAAGCCTGTTTTATCTTGGTTTTACTCTGCATGGAGGGTGGAAAAAAAAAAAACCCTGAAGAGTTCTAGTCAATGAAGGGTTCAGCCTTAAGTCAAGTCCTTACTGAAATTCCTTTCAAGGGATTACTCACTTGAGAAAACGTGTGCAAGGTCTGGCACAGAGGAAGTGGGTGTTTTAAATGAAAAAACAAAAATTAATGTATAAAATTACAAGAGAAAGGATGGTGGGTGAATACGGCACTACAGTGAGACATGGGAGTTCTTTGACCTTCTCAGCTCTTTTAAGAGCTCCTGGCTCTGACCTTGAGCAAGTCAGTTCAAGTCTTGTTTCCCACTTGTGAGGTGGGAATGGCAGTATATCTGTCATCCACTGTTTGTTCATTTCAGGGGCAAACATCATAGCCATGAGCTGCTTTCATTCCCCATTTGATGTTTGGAAGCCAGAGAGGTACAGACCATGTACATGGTACTGAAGCTGTCCTAATAAACCTCACTAGTCCCAGCAGCTTCATCCCAACACGGTCACACTGGGCATTTTGTCAACCTGTCAGGTTTGTAGGAGATGACTAAAACTGTCTTTCAGATGACGTTCTGGGCCACCAGTTGATCATCCGTGGTTTATTTTGTCTGCTTAAGGTGGAAGGTCTTTGAGGCCTCTTTGTGTTGCATTGCCCTCTTTGGACACCTTATCTTAGCCATGGGCACCTAAATGGTGGTGCGGTACAGAGGGGAAATACAAGTAAAATCAATTGGTTGTGCAGAATCTAGAATTACTTGAGCCGTAAGGCTGTGAAATACATATGGGAAGCATGAAAACAACTTGGAGAATTTGCAACTTATCAAATATTGATATGTATATGTTTTAAATGCCCAAACTTAATGGGAGATACTAACATTGGCATTTCCTCAGCATACAAGGAATGATTTTATGCTTTTAATGTAGAAAGGCTTTTCTTTTGTAACTAGTAATGATAATAATAAGAGTATTGTAATGCCTGCGTGGCTGTGGAGAGCTTTGCCCTTTCTCTCTCACACTTTTCAGTGCGTTAGAAATTATTTAGAGGGTTGAATAATTCTGTGCATTTTTGTTACTCTGGTGTTCAAATAAGTAAAACATCCTTAAAACATAAAACACCCCCTATAGTCTCAACAGAAATTGAGTTGGTCAGGAAAGAGGAAAAAAAGAGAGAAAACACTGAAATAGAGAGGCTATTTCAGATGCTTTCTTAGAAGACTGAAAGTCTGCATGAAAACAACATGCAATGTTCACCAGTTCTTCAAATAATGTTTGAAAAATAGCAAGATGCTGTTAATGTGCAGTATCACAATATCATCCATTAAAGAAGGAAATATGAAAGGCCTAAATGGCTACAGGCTCATCATCTTATTTTCAGTGGTGTATAGAAGTCTCACAGAAGATGCAAGGACTTTTTGGCCTCTGCCTTTTTAGAGGCCAAATGGCCTCTGCATTTAGCCAAAGAAGTTGTCAGGATTCAGAAATAGTACCTGAACTGTGAATTACCTGTGACAGCAACAAGGGTTAAGGGAAAGATAACTAAGTGTAGTGAACTATTATGTGAGCCTTTTATAGACTGCAAAAATGTATTTTTTTTTTCCAGAGAAATAAAAACATTTTGCAATACTGAGGCATGAAAACAACAGTAAAGAAAAATGGTGAAACTCAGGTGTGGAGATAAAATTAGATGTCAGGATTAAATAAGCAGCAATGTGTTTGTAATGTTCTAAGAAGGAATGTAATTTCGATGGTGTTTTTGGTATCACTGGAAAATTTCTCACAGTGAGATTAGGAATGGTCAACCAATTGACATTTCCAGGGTCAGTTAAGACTGACGGTATTTGATATGTTGAAAAGCAAAGCTGCAGATGGCTTGGAGCGTAGTATAGCTCCATCACTTTAAAGGGAGTAACTTACCATTTGCCCAAAGGCAGGGCAAGATCAGCGTTGCCCCCCGCCCCGAGCCAGTGCCTGAGTCTTTAGCAATGAAGGAATACGAGCATGCAGTGAAGGCTGACCCAGGTATCCTCTCTGCCTGTCCCTGCGGAGAGGAAGAGCCAGCTTTGCTCTCCCAACTCAGAGCACCGTTCTTCCAGGCTGCTGTTTTGTCGTCATCTGCACCCCACAGCTGGGCCTGGGAGTACAATAGCCTTCACCAGAGAAAGCAGAAAATAGGTCTTCAAGAGTAGCACAAGAATGGACTGGTGATGGGTCACGATGGCTGCCGGTGCAGTGGACTGTGAGGTGCGGGGTTGGCTGTTTGCACTGCCTCTGGTTAGTGCCTGACGGTGTGGGATCCCGGTCAGAGCTTCAACTATTGCACCGGCTCTAGTAAATAACAGTGCAAACATTTCTTCTCTCTCTTTCAGTTCTGAGTGATGTGAAAGAAGTTTGTTAACTTTTTTCTAGTGAGCTTATTTCTGAAAAATGAATTAATATTATTTAAACACCATCAATCTTTGCTTTCTCTGGTGATGGCCTTTGACTGGGGAGAGCAGGTGTGCTGGCTCCTCCCTCATCCTGCCTCATCCATTTCAGCAGCAATTTCTGATAAGTTTTGTCACCTCCATGCATACTGTAGAGAAACATTGAGCGAGCATAGGGAGTGGCAATGTGAGAGCACAAAATTACACTCCTCATCAATCATTACCCTCTAGCAACTTCCAGGGTACTGTAAATTGCTGACTAACAAGGGAGAATTAGCTTGATAAAATCACCATTAGTGTCAGTTCAGAATGATGTAAAGTTTTAAAGACAGTGCTGTTCTCTCTGTCTCTCCCTCATCCATTAGTGTGTCTGTTTGTAGAGATCACAATCCAGTGAAGCACGTAAGCATATGCTTAATTGTAGGCAGATCAGTAATTCCAAGGAAATCACTGGGATATGAGTCCTAAGCATGTGTTTATGCGCTTCACTGGATCAGGGCCATAACACACACTCTCTGAGCACAGAAATGATAAATATCTCTGTGTGAGCCAGTTTCTTCATTCAAAACCAAATTTAGACTCACTAGCTGGACTTAGAAATATGACAGTCAAGTTTTACTGCAAGAAAGCATAGTACATAGTAGATATGCGACATTATACTGAGCCTCTTTAACCTTCCTTTTCCTACTTGAGTTTTATCAGTCTATGCTAGCTAGAAGTGTGCCTCTTTAAACCACTGCATAGCCTTCTGAAAGCTCTGTGGTTACTAAATTTAGACCACATTTGGACCCATGCATAAAACTTAAAGTGCAGCTAGATCAGGAATGTTTTTTTAAAAGTTATAGGTGAGATGCAGATGCAGCTAATATAGCTAACAGGTTGTATTAGCTTATGGACTTCTCTCAGTATTGCCAGACTGCATGCCAAATGCTATAATTTGCCTAATGGCTTCTCAGTGTTTGGGGTTTGTTTCTGTATGTTTTCAGTTTTTCTTCACAGTCTTGAAGACAAGACCCTTATTTCTAAGGAAAAAAACAAACAAAACAAAAAACAACAAAAAAAGCTCAACGCAAACAAACAAAAAAAACCCCACTAAAGATATAAGAATGGATACTTGGATCTTATGAAGTCATTTGACTACAATAGCTGTGAAAAAGGAAAAGTTTGAGGCATTTCAAGACTTCCCACAGAATCACCGGGGTGACCAGCACCCCTCATTTGTATTTCAAAATTGCTCTAAAGTTTGATGTTTTGTTGCTTTCATTATTTGATTATCCAACTGAAATCTAAGACTTTGTACCTCTGACACTGTCATCCTTTTGTTTTTTTCATTTGGTTACAAAGCTGTAGTGACTTACTCGTCACTACAGATAGTTATTTGCACTGAAAGACTGATGATGTCCAACTGTGTAGTTTTATCCCACTCCATGATCACTAGATGTTTCATTGCTCCACAGCCATCTGGAACTGGGGCTTGATCTGCTGTGACATTACGATCATTGCCTCAGAGTACCCAAAAAGTAATCCAGTCATCTTATTGGAGGAGTGAGTTTGTTTGAAGACATAATACCACATTTAAGAACAGAATAGCACAGCTTTGAATGCCAGAAGTGAAAATTGTGTTGATCTAGTCCGATTTTCCACAGGATACAGAACAGAAAATATCACCTACCTCTGTTTCATTTTTTACTTTGTGGAATGACTACTACTCCTGCTGTTGAAGTGGACTGTACTCTTTCCAGAACAGCTGCCCACTGGAACTTCAATGAGGAGCATGTCATATCTGGACTGTTGCAAATACTGAAATATATCTTAATGGAAATGAGTATTGTTACTCTTTGTTTACAAAACAAAGCAGCAAACTTGTCTTTCATAAAACAAACTTGATGTCTATTCTGTGATAGACCTGAATGTTAGTTAATAAGAAGATAAATACTAATCCTTCTAAAAATTTCTGTCTGTGAAGCAGGAGTGCTGGGACAGATTCTCAGCAGCTGCATAATGGATGCAAGTCAACTTATTTTAGTGGTCCTGAGTAGCTTCACACCAGCAGAGGTGTGGGCAAGCCAGTGTCTTTTACAACTCGACTCTTTTGAAACATAGTGCTCTTTGAGCTACCAGAACTGTTTGAAGGAATATCTACTGCCCACAATCCATGTGAAGTCCATTGCATGCTCTGGTCCTATTTTGTCATTCAATTTTGACGCTAATTTGTGTTTGCAGGTGTGAAAGCTGTGGTGCTGTCTTCCACTCTGAGTGCAAAGTGAAGGCTGTACCATGCCCCAGGTGTGTGCGTAAAGAATTGCAGAAGAAACAGAAATCCTTCTGGAGGCGACTGAACATGGACGAAAACTTCGAAGAGTCTTGCAACATGTTTGAGTTATCGTATCAGAACACATGAGTTTCTTAAGGCGGTAGCCAGCCTGAAGAGAATCCCTTTCCCAGCTGCCAGCTCAAGCAACTTCTCAGCTTAGCCAGGCAGAAATCTTTTTGCAAAATAATGTCTGACCTTCTTCATCTGTGAATAGCAGCTGCCAAAATGGCCATAAAGCCTTGTTGGCTTTGAAATACCAATGGCTAAACTGCATTTTGCATTGAAGTCTAGCCACTAGCTCTCACACGAAATGTGGTTTACTTGAAATGCTTTAGGTCTAGCTAATTAAGCACTCAGCTTTTTCTTTTCCACCTCTGGAGAAGACTTATCCTCAAGGCAGAAAATATTTGCTGCCAAGACCGCATTACTTTTTATGTTGTTCATTTAGAATTGATGAATCATCTACTTATTTATGTGTATTATTTATTATTAGCCTTGGCAGAGGTTCTGGTGAGGTGTTTTACAGAACCCAGTAGGGAAGGAATGATTTCTAAACTCACCTGCTCCTTCTGATGTGGACACATGCTTCCATTTCCTCATGTTTCCAGAGAGCTATTTCTAAAGGATCAGTGCATTTATATGTCAGTCCTCCCTGATGAAAGAAAAGTATCTCCCATCAAAACTTATTCAGGGTGCTTGCAAACATAAAATGCAGAACAATTCTTTCAGCTATGTTTATATATTTATAACCACCCCAGTGAACTATTCCATATGCAGATAAACAGGAGACTTATTGCTGTTTTTGTTCAAGCTGGGTATATCAGTCAAGCTCTGTCACTGAAGTCCATTGAGTTTTACCCTGGTTATTCTTGATCTATGCGAGGCCACGTCTTCATCTCCAGTAACATGATGTTGGTTCCTGCTAGTCTCACATTTTAAGATCTTTTAAGCATCCACATTGGTTTGGTTTTTATTTCATGAAATATACTTTAAATATTTTCTATCTGAACCTGTTAGACTGATAGTCAGGAAAGTGGTCTTGCCCATGTTAGTTAGAAAATACCTCCAAAATTGTGAAACATTACTTTGCTGTGCTGATGTGCAATTTGTGTCCTGCGTTCTCTGCGAGCTCTAAGGGATTTTATACTGCTGTAGTGACTTCCATGGTGGACAGTGAAGTTCCTTGAGGTATGGTTCTGCTCCACACACCTGGAACACGGGGGTGTATTAAACACGGTAAATTATATATATTGTGAAAGGGGAATATGTGATGGATTTAACTGGGGAGATGTGTGTCATCACTGGCAGTGTGTTTAATTCATTGTTGCTTCACCTCCAGTGAGGTGAAGATCCTTCTTCCTCCAGTCCACATTCTTAACTCTTTCTCCAGACCCTGCAGTAGTGTGTGTATTTTACATACATATGAAAGCATTGACATATATTTACACATACATGTATATACAGAAAGCAGGTGTAGTTTCAGGAGACAAAAAAAGCCAGTCACATGCATGTGTATTTTTCCTCTCTTCTCACATAGCTTTGTGAAAATGCGGAATACTGATCTTTGCTTCCTGTATAATCTGCAGGCTGTTCTATTCAAAGCAGAAAGCAGTCTTGGTCATTGAAGCACCTGGCTAATTGCTGAAGTATTTTAAATAAAAGAACAGGGTACATCATGCTTACATTAAAAAGTAGAATGCTACAATGAATTGCCTTGTACTGGAGTATGAGTAGTTACCTTTTCCAGCCTCCAGTGAAAGAAAGTAGCTGAATCTGAGCTTTCTCAAATTTGAGTGCAACTGCTATATATATGTATAAAAAAAGCATGTTTATATCTGTATACTTTAGACAACCAGTGCCTTTCTTTTCCAGAAGCCCTTCTTGCAGTGGGATTCTTTGGAAGGAAGTGAGGGTTTTTCCATGTTCTTGGCAAAGTAGTGTAGGGATTCCCATATTTAATAAACCTGGTGAATCATGCACCTTTGTCACTAAAATTAATACTTCCCCTACACAGGAGTGTCACTGTCTCAGCTCACTGTTCTTCATGTGAATTGAGTTCCTTTTGGCTATCATCCTTAAAGTTATAATGTTCCTTGCAAATCTGTTCCCATGTGAAGAATTCCCTGCATGTTCACAAATGCAAACACTGGGGAAGTGTTGTGGAATTAGTCATGCAAACAGGAACTGCAGTGGTACTGGCTGAATAAACAGTACGCTCCCATGTTTTTCAGCATGTGTCACTACAACTAGTCCTGTGGCAAAGCCAGTAGCTCTGAAACTGTCAGAATCTGGCAGGTACTATTTTGAATTAGCTCTAGACATACTGGCGGGTCATTAAGGAAAAAAAGGTGGTGTTTTTCATGTTGTTATGCCCTGGTATGCAAGATACCTTACAGCACTGGTTCATGTCCAGCTTGATTTAGAGAAGGCTGCTTGTGTGCACTGTCAAAAACCCTATGGAGTCAAGGAATCGAGGTTCAGACATTGCAAACTTTTAGTTATTTTGACAGATGTCCTGATCTTCAAAGTACCAGTCACATGGGTAGTTAGATGTTCTAGTTGAATTTTGGAATAACAACATAGACAGTATTGGAGTTACTCTGGGTTTGTACAGGTATTACAGAACAGTTCCTTTGCTAACTGAGATACACAGAAAGAAAAGAGTATGATGTCAGCAAAACGGCTGGAATTAGTCATGGGTCCAGAACCACTGCCATTACTAACAGCAAAGAGCAAAAGTGTGTTGTTACGATATGCTGGCAGTGCCCAAGGCTTTATGTAAAAGGATACTGTACAATACAGATGAGATTAATTTCTTTAAAATCCAGTGTTATTGTAAACAGGCTAGTTCCTAAAGTGGATACACATTCATTTCTACCTTGGGAAAGTAATACAGCTTCTCATGGTAGCTATAGGAGCAGACTGTAATGTGGAAGATGCTTTCCTCTCAGGGATGCCTAGCTCCTATCCAAAAAAGTTATTCTGTATGAACAGGTAAGAGAAAGTCTTCTGTCACTGCCTTTCGTAAGCATAATGAAAGGCTTGATCCTGCCCGCAGAAGGTGCCGATGCAGTAGGAATAAGCCCTATTCATTTTTAAGGACTGCAAGGCAAAAGAATAAACTGAAACTACTGCTCACATTACTAACTCTCAAAAGACCCTACTCTAAAAGGACAGTTTTCCTGCAAGAGCTGTCTGCTAGCAGGAGACTGCCTGGGGTTCTGTAGGTGGTTTGGGTTTCAGACGACGCTGTGCTCTTGCGTGGTTGTCTCTGCTGTACTAACAGTGCTGCATGCTGGTCCCCACTGCTACTCTCTTCCCATTCTGCTGCCTGTAGCCTGCACGTGGCTCTGCTCTGCAGCCTTCTGGGTGGGCATCAGCTGGAAAAGTACCCCAGGTTGCACAACTCTCTCTCCCCACACAGACGTGAAATTACGTAGTTCTAGTCTCATCCTACTCACGCATGAAATAAATTTGAACAATAGCGTTTCATTGTGAATCATGAATAAAATGTGCTGTTTGTCTCCTTCACAGAGAAGGTGCTTTCATAGCTGACAGAGGAGGAATTGATCTGTACATCCAGTTACTGCTTTTGCTTGTACAGAATGTGTAATCAGTGTAGAAATAGGGTGCTTCCCTGTAATGGACTATTGCCTGACCCTGTATAACTGCTTAGAAACGTCTCATCTCAGTTTAGTTAGTCTGGGATTATTTTAATCTAGGACACTGTAGAGATCCTTTTTCAAGTCTTTTCCTATTTACCCTGAGCCTCTAGCTTTCCTTTAATGGGGAGAAGGACCTGCCTAGGGGATGCTGCTTTTTATATTATCAACGTATAAAAAGAAAAATTGTCTCTTTTGTGTAGAAATCTTTCTATTGCTTTTCTGTGTCTGTCTTAGGAAAAATGATGGTTTTGTGATGTGACACAATATCCTGGCTGGAACACACCAACATGAGCTCATTGCTAGGATGATAGGAATTGGCAGTTATGAGGGTTTCCTAAATAAGTAAGAGAAGGTACTTTTTGGTGAGGAACTTGTGTTTTTCACAATACTCCACAGGGTCTGATGGCCCTGTTAGGAGTGAATTATCAAGGTACCTCTAGAGCTCCTTTTGTCAAGGCTTTTCTAATGTCAGGTTACTCTGTGTATTATAATGGATTGATGATAATATCCTGAGAGACTTAAAAAGAAAAGCAGAGGTGTCTGTTTACAATGAAATGGGGAAGCTGCACAGTTGTATTTTGCTTTTTCCCTGTAGCAACAGAAGCCACTGAGTTTCCTGGGCTTCCCAAGGTCACAGCCTCAATTGCAGCCGACTGTTGATCTGTATAAAAAAAATATAATCAAATAATCATCATAATCTTTTCTCCTTTTTTCTGCTGCTCAGCTGCAAGCCAGTCCTCCCTCCCTCTCTCACTGTCTCTGTCCCTGTCTTTGCTCACAGTGCTGAGCCTACAGCTAAACTTTGAGCTTCGTAGCTCATTGTGTTGCTTTTGAACCAGTCGAGTCTGATCATTCTCTCCTTCCTAATTTGCCTTCCCGTTTCCCTTCCCAGTAGGAGTGCCTTACAGTACTGTATATTAGTGTCTATCTTCCTGTTTTGGATTTCCTGATTGAATCTGCCGTTCAATTAACTTGTAGGCCTAAACTGAAACTCTCCCATGGCTGCGCCTGCTCTTTTGCAGGGGCAGCTGAGTAAATCAGTTTGTTCTGCCCTCATGAAGTGAGCTCTACAAGTGCATATACCAGCTCTGAAGACAGCAAACTGCATGGAAACCCCTCACTTCTGATCAATTTGGTGCCTTAAATTTTCAAAAGTGAAGAATTTTGTCAGGAATGCTCCACCATGATGCAGCGTGTTTGGCATTGGAGCTCGAAACCCTTGCTCATGGCAGTTTCCATCTTGCTAGGAGTGGTGATCATAAAATTTGTTTACTATCTGTGCTTTGAGAGGGAAATGTGAGAAAGGATAGCATGAAGATGGCGCTGGTTTTTATTACCTATATTTTGGAGACTAGCTGAGCTTTGCTTCAGCTGGAAATGTAGTTGTGCTTATGCGAGACCTTCAGGAGCTATGCATATATAATAAAGGCAAGCACTGGGCGTTAAAACGGCATCGGGTCGTGTGCAGTTTTGCTCCTCCTGGAACCGCTGGCCAGGTCACATCAGGTGGCAAGGGACTCCCACGTGGCACTCCCTACCCATATGGCACAGCTGGGTCTGGTTCTGTGGGAGTGAAGGCATTTCCTCAAAGCTTAATTTTAATGCAGCCTGGTTCCCTGAAGGCTAACCCAGTGAAGGCTTGGTCAGCATTACCTTTGAGAGAGGGTTAGCCTGCTTAAATTTTGGCATTATTTGTTAAAGTATGTGACTAACTCTTCCAGCATGTGTCAGCCCTGGGCACATGTCCATACTGACGGTGATCTTTGAAGTCCACGTTTGACACCACTGGCAGGAATCCCATTTGACAACAGCAGTGCTGTCACTGCATTTTAGCAGTGTAGTGAGGAGACAGCCCGGATGATAATGTGCGAAGTCCTTCTTTACTTGAAAACCCTGGTGTGCATGCACTGGCTTCGGTCATTTCTTAGAATGCCAATTTCATCCAAATTCCTTAGAGTGGCCATTAATTCAAATCACAAAGAGGCCACTTGTGGGCAGCATCAGTGAAAAGTAGAAAGCTATCAGCTGTTTAGGACCAAAGTGTATTAGGCCTCATCTGTGTGCACAAGTGTCAGTGTCTCAGTTATTTATTCACATCTAATCCATGCATTAAACCAATGTCAATCCTTGAATACAGAATGTTGTTTTGGGGGAAAAAGGATTTATTTTAGTTCTGCTTATGCACTTGTCTACAAAGTTGATCTTGCCTAAACTAGCGTGTGCTTTCAGACTGATTTTTAATGCCATTGATACCTGTGATATCAGGTTAGCTTATACCAGTCCCTTCTATACTTGAGCTAAGCAAAAGTAAGAATTCATGAGCAAAATGTGTGTTTGAAGGGTTTCAAGTGATAAAGGCATCTTCCAAATCAACTTTAGTTCCGTCGAGGCAGTTGGAGGCTGGGTGTGAGCAGCAGAGTGCGGTGGCTGGTGCTGTCCCTGGCAGCCTGGGCTTTCCTTCCCACTGGAGCATCAGCTCACCTGCAGCACTTGCAATGGGTTTTAGCACCACTGGCAGTGCACCCCGAGTTTTTGGAAAATCATTACGTGTGTGTGCTACTCTGTTAATTTACTGGCAACTTCATTCTGTGTATGTTTTGTTGTTCTTGTGTTTGTTTTGGGTTTTTTTACTTTTGACAAGGATTTTTTTTAAATATCTGCAACTACTAGGCAATAGCCTTAATTTATTATTGATGTGTAATAATGTTATAATTTAAATTCAGTGAGTTGAATTGCTTGTTGACACTTGAGCAGGGTTTATTTGGGTTTACTTGTGACAGCATCAGAGCACCAGTCCCTCGTGTATAAAGGCAATTCTCAATAAACACTAAAAAAAAGTTACTCGTCCTTTTTAATTTGCCTTTTGGTGGGTACTGCACCATGGATAGGACAAGTTTTGAAAGAGTGCTAGTTTCCTTAAAAATGCTATTCTGCTGGTGAAAATCTTCCAAATCTAAGCAAATTACAATATTTACTGTTCCTGGGTCTGAGCCAGATCTCTGAAAATACTGTCAATGACTGCATCAGGCTTTGTGGGTTTGTATTCCCAGTGAAATCTCTTGTATTTTTAGAAAGGCACAAACACCTGGATTTTTTGATGGCGCTGACACCCAACAGCTCCCAGGGCAGCTTATTGGGAGTTGTTGTTGGGCACCTTTGGATACAGAGCTCCTGGGGGGCACACAGGAGGCACAGGGAGGCAGCTCCCCACTGCGTGGCTGTCACATGGAACTCTGCCAGAAGGGTCCAGGATAAGGTCCTTGAATCATAAGTAAGGGAGGCATCTCCCAGCTGGACTGAAGGGACTACCGAAGGGCTGGGAGGGCAGGATTTTGCCCATGTTGTAAGGGCGCTCCAGCTGATGGATGTAGGAGCAGGCATGATTCCTGCTTTTGTGGGCTACTTCTTCCAGCACACCAGCTGAGGAGCTTCTGCAGCTCCTTGGAGCTGTGGATTTGGTGACTGTAGGGATTGCAGCGCTGAGCCATGGTGGAGCTCATGGGCCTAAACCCACTGCCTGAGGGTCTGTAGAGAAATCCACACCTAGCCTCATGCTCTTGTGGCCTTCAAGGAGAAGGATACATCCCTTCACTCACTTCCCTCCTGTCCGTCCTCAGAAAGACCAGAAGTCCACCAGGAATGTCAATCCTCTCTCCTGCAGGAACCTTTGGACTTCGTCCCTGTGATGAAACCGGCTACAAGCAAGGAGTTAATGTTTGACTGGGACCACACAGGCTGCACGAGAAAACCATGTGCAAGACCTTCTCTTCCTCCTTATTTGCTTTACAAGGTGAGCAAATTCTGTTACGACGTTTCCTTCCCCTTTCACTGCCACCTCCCCTCCTTATTTCACCCTGTAAGAGATGGTGGGAAAAAGCATCAACACATAGCAGAGACCATGGGATCTAGGGAGCCCTGGGAAGAGCAGTATGGCTGGGTTTTTTTGCTCCTCCTGTGGCTGTTTTTACACATCTGCTTCTCTCCTCTTTGCCCCTTCCCAGCCTCTCTGTTGTGCTCTGTTACAGTGTATGAACTGTCACTGAAATGAGCTGCTGAAGGGACATATTCCAATAGCTGTCATGGGCAACCTGAGGCTGGAGTTTCAAGCAACATTTCTTTTGGTTTCAGTCAGGAGCTGAAGTGGTGGGATTTTTCTTCCTGTTGTACATTGTACATGAAAGCTGTGCCCTCCAGTGAAGTGTAATTCTGCCAGTAAAACCTTTACATCGGCAGCCCTGTTCTTAACTCCTGCACACACGCCCCCAAAAAACATGCTTTTTGGGTTGTTCTATTAATGATTTTTGTTAATTTATCAGCTAGCCCTTAATGCAGCAGGCCACAGAAAATACCAGTCAGACTGTGAATTGCAGTGTCCCCTCCAGGACCCTTGGGAAACAGTAGCAAAGTGGCATTTGTTTTTGATGCTGAGCAAAGAGGGCAGACTGGCACCCACAGAGTGTCCACCCACCTTGTTCTTTTCATGATTGATACTCCTCATGCTGGTGGGACAAGTCAGTGTTTTATAACCATATAAGCCTGTGTGTTTGGGAATATTAGGTCACGGGCAAATCTTATAACCCCTTAGGGCCAACAGCCAGTCTTTTGGATTTTGTTCTCTCGTGTTCTTGTTGCATGTTAAACGCTTTACAATAGGTTTAGCCAGGAGAGTTGATCATCTCCTATGGCCAAGTCCCATGAGTGGTTTTATGGTTCATATCACCTGAGCATGCCAAGCCAAGCTCCAGCTCTTCTCTTAAAAGTTAGGACAGTTCATTTTTAAAAAGTTACTCTTCTAGGTTTTACACCAAAATTAACAGTATTTGGTTTAATACAGGAAGTTGACTGGTTTTCTAAAAGGTGGCAGAACTGGAATGCAGTTCTTCTTCTGGGAATAAGTGACAGTGTCCTCAAGTTTATTAAGTCCTAAGGACAGTGTCTAAAATAAATGAAATGGTACGAGCTCCTTGTCCAGAACTGTGCTCCAGGCTCAAGGAAACTTTTTTGTTCTTTCAACTTTTCCATAACGTGTGTGATACAATCCTGATTACAGTACAGTAATAGTTTAACCCAAATGGAGCTAGCTTCCTCCTTCTTTCCTTAGAGACAGAGAGGGACCTTCCACGTCTGAGGCTTACTGTACCTTTTCAGTGAAAGGCACACTGAAGACAAACAAAAATATTCTGGGAGTGTGTGTACATAGCTCTGGACTGTCTTTTTAAAATAGTTCTTGTTTAACTAAATACTGTCCAAAATAGTGATCCCATCCAGAGGCCTGAGTATTACCACTATGAGAAGGTGGTGAAAAGCAGCTCAGATAATCAGGTGTCACAAGGAAAACCAGACAAAGTCTGCAGGGCAAGCAGGAGTAAATTCCAACAATTTTAAGCATAGACAAATATAAAACCTGGCATTAGGCTGTAAATATGCTAAAAAGTCAGTCTGCTTTTTACAGTAAGTGTCTTTTGATTTTCTATAATTGAGTTCAAGGCATTAGCCTCAGATATCAAAAATGAAGTTGTGAGGCTCATCTGGAAAGCAAGAGACGTCAGATAAGAGCTTGTGTTAAAGGCTGTGTTAAGGGCTGAACTTCCATTGACTTGAAAGTTCCCAGGTGTTTATCATGTAGGTACAATATGATGTATCTACAGGTGAATAAGAAGGAATTGTTAGGAAAGTTAAGTCTTGTTTAAAAATAAGAAAGTGCCAGTTACTGAATCATTGTAAGAAAGTAATAGATATAATTGGTGTGCATGGAGCAGTTCAGACCAAAGTGCTTTCATAGCACTAAAGAGTATAAATTAATCTCATTTGTGAGTGACACTGCAGGCAGGTACCTAAAATGCTGCGACTAAGTCATGAAACATGATGAGTGTCTCTCCACTGAATTATGCCTTGCCCTGCAAGTAATCCCACTGATTTCTGAGAGCAGGAGGTACAGAATCCCACGGGAGCAAGGTTAGGGTGGAAAAACTGAGACCCCAGCACCATTCTGTCATCAGACATCAACATGCAATAGTTTGTGACACTGGTGGATGTTGTTCATTGTGTACATATTGCAAAATGTCCTGTTCTGGCTTGGACTCCGCACTTCTGAAGAGCACTCGTCTCTGATTTAACAGGCAGCATGATTGATCCTTTAAGCAGATACAAGCTCTACTGACTCCAATGAAAGCTACAGCTTGTGAAAGAAGCAGAGCTGGGCTCTCGGTGTTCAGAGACGTGAGCTGTAGCAGTGTACAAAATTGGCAGATTCCTTATAAAATGAATGGGCACCTAGCACAGAGTTAACCCTGGGCAATATTAGGTAAAAGAGGGCGAAAGTATAATAAAATATGGGTCTCTACTGTAGGTATTTACACAGTATTGACATTGTTAGCTGTGCTTAGAGATTTATGTCAAGTGTTACTGTGCTGTCATAAAACAATAAAGTACTTCTGTGAAGGGCTTAGGGCAAAGGGGAGGCAGAGAAGTCTCACTATATAAGGCCCTCCTCCAGCACCCGTGGTAATCCATGGGAATGTTTCCATAGCTGTCAGCAGGAGCTGTGTGGAGGCCTGCTAGGGGAAGGCGAGCAGAAGGGGCACGTTTACTATGTTCAGAGCAGGTAACTAGGGATTTTGTCTCAGGGAGGGTGTTGCCACCACCAAGTTTTAGGAGCCTAATGCAGCTGACAAGTCTACCTTGCAATCAGTGGAGAGAGATGAGGGTTCCTCCAGGGAGCAGGGATGTATCTGAACTGAATTGTCCTCTGGTGTTTCATAGAAACGCTGACAAGGACCCATAAAAGCTGAGAGATGACATTAAGAAAAATCCTGTGATCAGTGTGGCTGTGAGGTGAAAAGGGCGAGAGTCCAATGTCCCAGGGTTTCTATACAGCGTACCCTGGACTCTGCACACTTTCAGTTCTAGGCTGTTGTAGCTCCACATCTCACGTTGGGCTCACAGTAGGCTTCGCCTCGACATTTTGGCTGCAGGACCAGACTTTTCAGCTGAGCTCAGTGTTTATATATAGTGGACCAAACTGAAATGCCAGTCCCAATCAGTCAGAGCACCAGGGAGTTTAGATCCAGGCACAGCGCCTGCCTGTCCATGGGTCTGCAGCTCCAGTTTGTCTTCCCTGCTCATTGTCTCTGCTCTTCATGAGGTTATGGCAAGATTTCTTCTCCAAGCCATGTCAATACATGGGAAGGTGTTAGTCTTCCTGCAGAAAAGTATTGCTCTTCCACTAGAGGTGGTTTCTATGTAGTTGTTCCCTGGTTAGATGCTACTGCATGGGAAGGTGTTTTCCTGCATCTTTCCAGATGCAGAAGGTAATTCTTTTCCATCAAAGCATTTAGCAGAAGTGTTCCCCACTATAGCAGTCCCACAGCTGTCCTGCAAGGCATGGGAGAGTTACCTGCTTCCTGACACTGCTCTAGACAATGCTTCTCCAAAATCATCCAGCTTCAAAAAAGAGAAGCATCTCTGCTCTATGTTTCAGAGCCCTTCATAAACCCAACTCTTGCTGCCAGCCTGGCTTGCCTTGCTTCCCCTGTCAGGAATGAGAGTGCTCCACATGTGCTGATTTTCACTATTCTCTGAGGGAGCTGATATGAGCTGTTTGGAAAACAGATGGGTAGGTGTTGAGCACTTCAGCATCCAACCCCATGTCTCTCAACTGTCTGAATTAATTTGAGCCTAGGCAACTGGGTGAGCCTTCTATACTCCTTTCTCAGAAGCATTGCCCATGCTGTTTCCTGTCCCAGATTTTGTCTTAAAAGCTAATGAGTAGAGATGAAATCTGTCCCTCACTCATCGGATACATCAGCCTCCAAACTCCAGGGCTTGACTTCCCACTGGTGCAGCTCTCAGAGTCCACAGGCTCACTCCAGCCAAATCTCAGGGTGAGACCATGTTGGTCCCTTTGTCTGAGTCCTGGGAGGTGTCACAGTGGCAATAAACAGTCTCAGTCCCATAGCACCTGATGTCCCTTTCATTCCTCCAGTCCTCAGCTCAGCTGGTGTTGGAGGTGTGGCCCAGGTGCATTCCCCTACTCCCAGGCTAGCACCACAGGCTCCTTCCACAGGACCACCACCTACCCCAGCAGAGAACCATAGGACACCCTGTCCTTGCATCCCACTGTCCTGGTGCAAAAAAAAGAGGATTTTAATCTCAGTTCAGTAAGAGGTGAGCACTCTCACTCACATGTGTACCCAGAGCAGAGTGCTGCAGCACCAGCATCCCCTTGGCTTTGTGTGTGATTTTTTCCCATGAATATCTCAGTGGTGTCCTCATCACATGAGCTCTTCAGCTTCTGGGTTGGTGAGACAGCCTGGGAGACTGAGATGACCCTTTTAGTTTGCACATCTCTTGCGCTGCATAGCTACCCGTTAAAATGATTTGCTTTACCCTTCTCTGTAGGAATCTGGGGGGGACCTTGGAGCAAACTGCTTGGGACTGGCAGGGATGTGCATGCGGGAGAGATGCGGAGCAGAGCGTGTTTCTCGTTCCTCACACTCCTTCTCTTCTTTCTATTGACCTGCCTCACTGATTGGAAAAGACCCATGTCCCCGTCCCCCGGCCCCCTCTTCCTCCCCAGCCGCACAATTGTCACCGCCAATTAGTGCATTGTTAGGGCACACAATGGCGCTGTGGCCACTGGAATGGGCCGCTTTTGTGCGTCTCCAGTCGGCCGTAGGGGCAGTCAAGATTCATTTAGGGCCTTACACAACACGGACAGAAAATACTATCAGAAAAGCAAAAGGGGGAGAGAAAAAGGGAGGGAGAGAGGTAGCAAGGGGAGGGGGGGCGAAGTCTGCTATTCAGGGGTTAGCCCAGCTGCATGAAAGGCCCAAGAAGCAGTGCCACATTGAAGACGCCCCTTGGAACACAAAGAGGAACCAGGGCTTAATAGTAATTAGTGGGCAAACTGCAAAGAGCGCTGTGGCTCTCCAGTGAATTGTTCCTGCACTTAACTGCCACTGCTTGCCCCTTCCCCCTTCCCTCCGTATCCGGCTGAGAGGGGAGCAGCTCGGGGATGGGAATTGGCAGCCCTCCTTTACCCACCACGCTCTGGGGAGGCCTCATCTAGCTCTTCTTTGTGGCAGGTAAATTGGATTTCATTCTCTAAAGCTAGTAGCCAATTACAGGAGGTACTTTGCAGCCAGAGCAGGCAACAGGGGTATGGTTTTGGGATCAGCACTGTGCCTGTGTCAAGGACCTTTAAAGCAGCCCTGTCCCTTTTTGCAGCCTGGCATGACACACCTTGCAGCTGGGCTGTTTGTCCATGCCTATCCCTCTTCCCCCAGCAGAGCCTTGGATGTCACTGCTGCTGTTCTCTTCTGCTTCCGTTGTTTCCCTCTTTGCTCATAAAATAATCACCTGTACCGGTTTTTACGATTTGTTTACGAGAAGGCCTGATAGCAGCTCTGTCAGCTTAGCGGTGGTGAGGAATCTGCTCAGGCTGAGGACCAAACCCTGCTCTCCCTTCTCCATGAAAGTCTGTACAGTGCAAGCAGCATTTTGCATCCAGCCCTTTCCCCTCGTTTCTGTACCAGCTCTCAGTCACTCTAAGGCCTTCATTGATACATACAGAATTTCTTAAAGCACATTTTAAAAGGCCCAGCCCAGGTTGGGTTTGTCTTGGGTAGCTGCATTAGTGTGCAGCTGAATATATTTAATCTCTACTTCTGTAGGGATCAGCTTGTTGCTGTTATCAGTCTCAGCTCACGCCCTGAACTGCTTGTACTAGGTTTAGTCAGGAGCTTATGTGTCCAACAGTTAGCTGTGTCTCAGGCATATGCCAAGTTAAAAGATCCGTAAGCAGGTTTGACCTCACATAAATGTGCTTAAGTACTGAGGAGAAATTCAGAGTATCCTAGCTCAAATGGAAAGTACACAGAGACAAAAAGTTATGAATCATTCCTTTTATATTGTCAGGGAATCTAAATAAAATCTAGGGAAGAAAGCTGCAGGGCCTTGTGGTTTGTCTGTTGGCCCTTCTCAGCTAATGGATGTGTGTTTCTGCTGACCTTGGATACAGGGGTGCTGGAATCTCAGACACAACCCCACAAACTTAAACTGGGCTTTTTTGGGTTCAGCTCAGTATAAATTAGACCAGACACCAACTGACCGAATCTAGTAGTCTCTGCTGGAAATGTTTCCAAACTGCAGCAAGTGAAAGTGATACACACATGTACAGTTCTGACCCACTGCCTTTTTTCTGGTAGAGACTGAAAATACCTTCTCATTTCCTCTGTTAGCTACAGGTACAACACGCTCCTCTCTCTAAGATACACGAGCAAGCTTAGGAAATGCAGTTGCTGCTCCAGTACCAGTCTTGTTTCCATGACCTGGAGGCCACAGACACTCTGTATGTCTATACAAAATAGGTTTGATTGTATTAGAACAGCGAAAATAAGATTCACAACCAAGACTTTTGGTATGTCCAAAATCCCATCATGGTTTCACACGAGGTTCAGGGTAGCACAGCGGGCATCAAGGACTCAGCTGGCATTGCTGGGATGGCTCCCACAATGCAAACACGATCAGGGAGCTCACAGCGTACGTGTCTCTCAGATAGAGCTGGTTGAAGGCACTGTCTCGTAACACAGAACGTGTCTGTCTCTCACCAGCCACAACACATCCTCTCTCTGCTAATTAGCAACATCCCTGGCAGAGTCTCAGCTGAAAGGATTACGCTGTCGTCTCACCTTGCCCTCTCCCTTCCTCCCCATAAAGAGGGATGTTTAGTCCTGCTGGGATGCAGCCTGGCTGGCCCAGGTAAAGAATCGGCCTTGTTCCCCTCCAGACTGCCCTTCTACCAGAAAGGGATTTTTTCTCCAGGACAATCAGTCTGGCTCTGACTGAGCGGACGCGCAGCCTTGCATCCCTGCAGCGTAGCGCCGGAGGTTGTCAGCCTAATGTGCTCTAGTGGAACGGAAACAGAGCGCAGTGTCTGCAGCAGGAGCCAGAATGGTCTTTTTCCAGCTCAGGACTGAAGGGTTTATTTCCCAGCTCTGTGTGGCCGTAAGGGCAAATCATAGAACTTTTCTATCTGCAAAAGCAGGCAGAATTAGCTGTCCTTTCTCCCATTTTTTGTGTTCCTTGGCTGCTCAGCCTGAGCGCTGTTTGTACTGCAGGAGCATTCAGCACCTAGCACAGTGAGGGACAAGTAATGAAGCTGCATGGTGGAAGCTTGCACAGTCATTTCTCCCAGTGCACCCAGTGGGGTCCTGTCTGCTGCATGACAGTGTTACAGCTGGGGGTCTGGCAGTGCCAGCCTGTGGGAGGCACGGAGAAGGGCTCACCTGCTCCCTTGTCCCACATAGAGGAACAGTTAATTTCACCAGCCTAAGGGAAATACATACAGAGAGTGAATTCAACTACAGGTGGACAGACTTTTCTGAGCAAAAAGCTGAACCAAGCTACTCTACCATTTTCATGCCGTAAGGAAGGTGCTGGCCTGTGTGAACCCCATCTTTGCAGCTGTTGTGCTACAGTTTTTGTCAGCTTGTTGCTTACATAAAATCAGTTTGATTGTATGAGTTTGGTAAAAAGAGCCTGTAAGAGGAATACACAACCTGGTCATCAAAGATTTTTGGCACCCTGTGCTAACACTTATGGAAGGATTGAACATATTTTGGAGAACTTTCTTGCATTACCAGGATGTATCCCAAGCAGGGTAACATTGTTGTGTGCTTGATGGTGCTGCACGTGGCAGTGAGGTACAGGATTTAGAGAATGGATTCCTTCTTTTGCCCAGCAAATCTCTTTATGTGCTCCAATTCTGTAATGCTAGAATACTAAATGCTAAAGCTGTTGCTGTTTAGGACTGAGCTCTGTGGATCACTGGCATGTGTTAATTCTTCACATCTAACTAAGGCCTGAATGTGAAGGTTGCTAGCAACATCCTTTCTGAAATCACTTTGACCTGTGTATTACATTATCCCAAGAATGACTTGCAGAAGGAAGTAGTCAAAATACGTATAGCTCCAGATAGTGCTAATGGCCTTTTCATCTGTTTCTCTCTTGTTTTACTTGTGTGTCCAATAAATGTTGATTATGCAGGGATTTCAATCTGTATTTCAACATAATTTGGTTCATTCGATGTGAATGACATGACTCGCTAAACCTTAGCTCCAAATATTCCTCCAGCCCCCTGTCAAGCACTTCAAGGATGTCAAAAGCAGATATGGAGAATCTGAAGTGCCTGGTCTTAGCAAGAATGCCTAAAAGGTCAGGGAAAGGACATTGTTTCAGGAGGTCTCTGGCCTTGATACTTACTGGTACATGAAAACCTGAAAATGCAGCATGTGTGTCTCGCATATGAACTTTGTCCTTCTAGGGTACTATAAATGAGTATGCACACAGCATAAAGCTTTCAGTGTTGTGTGATTTTTGATTGCCTCTGATCTTGAGTGGGCAATGTGGCATGTCATAAAGGAGTCAAATTTCCAGAGGACAGGTCTGTAACAATTTCTGGAAATAATGATCCCTTAAGGTTGCCTCAAAAGGGTCCAGAATCATTGCATCTGGAAAATCTTAATCACAGTGTCTTGAGACATTAGTGAAGAGATACAGTCAAAATGGCTTATGTGTTTGAAACCTACTTTGATTGTACGAAACTTCATATTTTCAGGAAAGGCCAGACTGAACTCGAACTATTCTGAACACAGACTGAAGTTGCTCCTAACAGCAACAGTTGTTATCATATGTTTTTCACCAATTCATAGAATTTTAAGGCCAGGAGAGACCACCCATAACAGCAGATGTTCATACCGATAGCAGTTTCTTTGAAAAGTGACAGTTCAGCATAGATAGAAAGTTTCTTGGAAACATTTCTGTTTTGACTGACCAACATTCTCTGAAAGCCAGGCAAGACGTAAGGGACAAGTGCTCACGGGGCTGATTCCTGGCTGAATTCTGCCCGGTTTCCCAGCAAGCTCCTGGCATCCCAGGATTTCCATGTCACCCACTCCAGGACCTCTCCTGTCCTGTGCTTCCAAGGCCTCTCCAGCCAAGGAGCTTCTAGGATTTCTCCACGTTGTGACAGGAAACCTCCTAGCTTTTCCTGATGCTGCGGGATTTCTCAGAAACATGGGCAGCTTGCCCTGTTTGGCACAAACTGGTGTGTTTTACATTGTTTTTTAATGTTGGAATTTTCCACAAAACAGAAATTCCGAGTTTCAGCCAGCTTCAGTCCAGGCTGCTTGAGTGTTTTCTCCAGAGGATTTTGCACACTGGCCATTCCAAACTTGCATCCTAACTCTGGAGTATTTGCCACAACATTTTCAGCCAGAGGTTCCTCTAATCTGTCTCCCCCTTCGCTGGATTAGAAAACTGCTTAGTACTTTTGTCCTTGGAAATAAAGTATTGCAACTGTAACAGATATTATTTTAATTTTGGTGTAAAACAAGAAAATAGAAACAAGTTTCCAAAGGTTGTGACCTGAGGCAGATCAGGGGTAGCATTGTACCGAAGCTGAACTGCTTTGAGCAGTTTCACCGTGAAGGTCTCTCACAGCAAAGGGGAGGGCAGAAGAAGGAAATGCCTATTTAGAGATGGCATTGATCAAAATAACATTGGTCTGAAGATGAAGCAAGCAGTAATTAGGCTGTATCATTTTTATTTCATAGAGGCATTGATAACTCCCATGTATGAGTTGGGGTTTTGTTTTACTCATGTGGTCAGAGTCAAAGCTGGTGTAAGCCAGCACTGATCTTTGCTGGGCAGTGAAACCGTGCTCCTTCATGCCTGATGAGGAGCCTGGCCAGGGGTTAGGCTTCTCAAATCTGCACCAGTGTTCAGAAGCCAACACTTGTATTTTCCCATGCTGGCTCCCAGTAGGTTACAGGGAAGTGGTGATGGTCCTACCTCACATGCACATAGAGTGTTAGATATGCCATGGTGGAAACCACAGCTTCATGGCTGTTAAGGTCACCTTTGCTGGACATTCAGATCAGACAGGGCAAAACTTGGGTGGTTTGTGGAAAATGCCCTGCTCTTTCAGCTGGGAAATGGCCTGAGCTGCTCAGACCATTAGAACGGCGAGCACTGGCCCCTTGGTCACGAAAAAAAATCTCAGATTTCATGCTTCAAGGTTGCTCATTTGGCAGCTTTCCCGAGAGCTCAATTCACTTACAGCTGTAAGCGTACCAATGTATGTGGTACAATCACCCTGCTTGGAAATCCCAGCGGAGCAAGGTATTTAACTCTGAAAAATACTTGGAGTAACTTCTTTGCAATGTATAGAGCAGCAAGCATTTCAGAAACAATCTGTGTATTTAAACAGTCATTACTGCCTTCTGGGTAAATAACACATGTTTTTAAAATGGTCTCTATATACAATAGACACTAACACAATAAATCCTAATTGCTCTGAAGGACCCATTAGGCTCTATCAGGTCAATACATGGTGAAGGTTTTTTGAAAGTCACTCACCCTGTTGTTACATAAGCCACAATTTGAAAGTCCATAAATAAGTATTTGCCCAATGAAGAGTGAAGGCTTTGCCAGGGCCATACTAATTTATCATGTCAACTTCACTATGGGAACTGTTTTCTTTTCAAGGGCCCATGTAAAACAAAAAAAAAGAAAAAAGAAAAAGCACAATGTGATGTGTTTCAAAAACTACACATCTGAAAATTTTCAGGCTGCAATATGCCCCTCAAGAAAATAAAATTTAAAGTTCGCTGACGCCTCCTTATTTCAGCATTGTGTGAATCACAGCAAGGAGATTTAAAGATCAGCCATCGCTGTGGCACCGGTGGCCGGGCTGTGGCATGGCAGGGACCCTTCCTCATCCCCACCAACCTTCCTGCACCTTTGGGCCAGGGCCTTGATCCTGCCTCTGCCTTCTGCTTGGTGTGGTGGTGGCACCTCAGGACAGGAATACCCCTTTGGTGTACCAACCATGCCTTGTAGAAGGGGTCCCTGTCCCCGGGGAGACCAACAGAAACTAATTATGTATGTTTTATGTCCACTTATGTGTACAAATATTGTTAAGTAATAATTGATGAGTCTGGCAAGATGCGTTTCAAATGCAGCCGCTGTCCTGATTTTACTTTAGTCTTACTTATCTGAACTTCTGGTAGCATTTTACAAACTGCAGCACTTGTATCAGGTGTTGCTAAAGTCTGTGTCGCTGTTAGAAATCAAATTTTGCATTAATTCACTCAGAAGTTGTCTAGTTCCATGTAGCTTTTTGAATATGACTACAGTTTGGCATGGTTTTGTTTTCCTGCAATATGTTAAGGTGTATATATATGTACATATATATATATACACATGTATATATAAAAACTAACAGTATTGATGTAGGTTAGGATTTTCAAGGGAATTTCAACAAGGCACCCATGGTGAAAAGCATTCAAGTAATTTAAATCTGAATTCCTGTTCCTAGCCCACAGCTTTTAAATCATTCGGGCACATGAGAAAATGTTTGCCCCTGCTGCTGTTGCACTTCACTAGGATTCGGATGCCAGGGTCCTTCTGCAAATGCCGGCTGCGATTCTCATTCTGCTCTGCCTGGTCACGAAGGGCTAAGAGCTGCCCTGTCTCCCTGCCTGCCAGGTCCCTCCTGCCTGCGGGGCAGCAAGGACCTCAGTCTCTTATTTTGGAGCCCCGCTCCAGGCCCAGTTGGGCGAGGTCAGTCTTGGTTCTGGGGTTTGCAGTGCTGGCAGCCCACAGCCTTGTGCCTCTCCGGTGGGAACGCAAACGCTTGCCACGAGTGGAAGCAGAAGCATGCCTGTCTTGGTGCAGCGTGCAACTGTGTCCTGTGCACAGGGGAAACATCGATCTCCTTTTGTACCAGTACTGCTGTGCTGGAGCTGGCTGGAGGCTGCATCATGATGCCACACGTGATGGCTGTCCGTCCCTGCATTTGTGGCAGGCAGTGAGGCACAGCCTTGCCAGTCCTGTGCTGCTGCAAACCATGCTGTGATCCCCAGCACCCCCCTCGCTCAAGCAATTTGTTATCAGGGGTCACTGCTGATTTGAGCAGTGCCTGAGCTAGCACAGCCTCCAGCTGGGGTGACTGGCAGGCTGCCTGCCAGCACCAGGAGCCCATAGTCACCTGTGCTGTGCCCCCACCGCTCCCTTCCTGGGCGCCGGAGACTTGTCAGCAGTGCAGACAAAACCGGGATTTGCTGCTCCAAGCAAGAAGGGTCGAGGGCCAGTGTGCTGGTCCTACAACAAGAGGGGCAGGAGGTTCCTGCCCTGCTTTGGTACAGGCAAAGCCAAGAGTGAGATCAGTGCTCCCTGGCTTTGTCCCTGCCCAGAGCCTGGGCTGAAAAGCTCTTTGCAAACGTCAGTGGAGTTCTCTAACAAGGGCAAGGGCAATAGCTAGTCTTTACAAAGGAAGCTCACTTAGTCCTTTCTAAAGTCTTTTAAAAGTCACAGTATCCTTCACAAAGGCAGTTTGTCCAGGTAAACAGTGTAGGCTGACAATACAGCAGTGAAAGAACGAAATACAGAAATATTTACCACCTTTTTGCTTTCTGCTTCTACCAGGAACTGCTGCATCCCAGCTGAAAATGCCTCAAGGGATGGAAGGTACGTCCGTTGAGGACACATATATTGTCAGCCCATGCCTGTATCCTCTGGGCTGGAGCCATCAGCAGGGACTAGCTGGACTCCCAAGCAGACCTGTCTAGCATGGTGGAGCTTCATGAACACCTCTGCACACGGATTAAAGGTAAAATGATTTCCTATCATTTGTAGAGTTTTTTTAACAGCAGCAGCAAATTCTTAGGGGCGGGAAACACTTTCTTTTCTGTCTCCAGGGTTTGGCATGGTAGGTTTTGTGCAGGCACAGCTTCTGTCACTAATAGGACTGGATGCACATAAAGCACTGTATTCTCATACTGTACTGTAGAGATGAATAACAAGCCTAACAACTGTACTTGCACTTACACCATATTTAATCCTGTTCTGGTTACTCTGCTATGTATTCATAAAAAACAAAAAGGAAACAGAAGCACAGAGCAAGCCAACAGATGTCTACCTGGCTCTTAATTGTATTTTATGTGTCCCCAGTGTAGCAAATACAGCATTATTTACAGCCAGACTCTAAGAATTAGATACATCTGGAGGAGTGGCAAAACCTGAACCAGGCTACAAGAGTTGATAGATTAACTGAAATGAAGAGCTGCCCCATTTTCCCCTTCTTATCTTCTCTCTTCCCTTCCCACCTATGTAGCTGTTCCCCATTGTGTGTCGAATCAAATCAAGGTAGCGCCCAAGGGAACACTTCTAAAAATGAAAAATACCAGCAAAAAAGAAAATTTCTGCTCTTGTGGAGCTTCATCAGCATTTTCTAATTGTACAGCAGTGATGATTGATAATAAAAAGGCTGCCCTCTGCTCTCAGCTATAATTTGGGTAATCAACTGAAAGCCATAATGAAACTGTCTGTGATTGCTTTCTGCTGGGCTGCTAGTTCACAGAAACTCATTGTTGGGGAGAATTAAAAGTTACGACTCCTCCAACAGGGATATGCCACTGTGTTCCAAAGGGACGTGTGACTTGCAATTGTCGTCCGTATAGCTTTATTACAGGCAAAACTTACAGCGTAAAGCAAAGCAGTATAGGGACTTGAGCTTTTTTTTGCCTTTTTTTGAAAATAGTTGTTAAGCATCAAGGTTGACGGTGCCAAATGATATGCACGCCTAGGCTGGGTGGACTTGTAGACACAGAGGATTTCAGAGGTGATAATGAGGTCTCTGGCCTTAAAATCCCTGAGGACTTTGGTGTGTGATAGCAGCAGTCGGTGCTCTGCCCATGGGCACAAGAGCCCCTGGCCACAGAGCGATAGGCAAGCCAGATTTTACCTCTAGGAGGAAGGCATGAGCTGAGTCATGCTTTGAGTCTTTGCTTTCTGGGTCTGGATGCAGCTGGGGGAATTTTAGGTGCATGAGATTTTGGGTGCTGGTGTTGCACAGCACCAGGCCTGAATGTGAGCTGTCCCTGTCTGTGACGTGCTGTGGGTACGTCTTGACTAGCAGATCTCGTGCTTGATGCAAGTATTTCGGTCCAAGTTGCCCTTCCATCCACATCCACTGAGGACAAGTGAGGAGCTCCTGTGCAAGGGCCTGGGAGCTGCCTTCCTCCCTGGTCAGCATACGGGTGCTGCCACAGTGGGTGCCACTTGTGACTCCCAAATCTGGCTTCTGAAGCAGGTCTTTTTTTTCCCCGGGCCCTGCCGTGGGCTTCAGGAGTGGTGGAAGCCGCTGAAAACCAGGCTGGTATTTTAGGTGTTTGCTAGTGCACACATTCCAATTCCTTATGTCAGGCAGCTGAGCGTGATCCCTGCGTTGGCTCCGGCGGGAGCTTGCATCTCACGGAGCGGTGGGAAGGGAGCTCTGCCCCGGGCAGAGCCTCCCGAAAGCGCCGGCTTCGTTCGCTCGCACGGCACTCCGAGGCCTGCCGCCTGCCCGGGGGGAGAGTGGATCGTGGAACGCCTCCAGGTGCAGCGGGAGCCCAGGCCGGGAGTGTGGCAGCGCCTGCACGCTGCCAGCGCGGCGGGCGCAGGC
>NW_010555044.1:0-1073 GCF_000687285.1 Phaethon lepturus | reverse complement strand
CGTGCCCTGGCCGGCACGTGGGGGTCTCTGCGACCACCCGGGAGCTGCTGGTGCGCTCAGCGAGCTCCTCTTTGCAACCAGCACGAGTCTAACTCTGTCACACTGAAGCCTGTTGTCACAGCTAAAGCAGTCCTTTGCTAGCCTCCAAACATTACATACAAGCATGCAGCTGCGTTTCTAGTTTTTATCTGAAATTTCACTAAAACTCTGCAGTCTTGCACGACAGAGGAACATGAAATAATGCACTGCTTTTAAAATCAAAGGCACAGTGATCAGAAAGTGAGGGATCATGTGCCGTGCCGCTCATGGACGTGTGCAGCCGTGCAATAGGTGAGCCTCTTCCCCAGAAGCATCCTTGCAGCAGAACCTGCTGCAGATTTAAATCCCACTATTCTTGATCTCAAATGCTTTGAAGTTTATTTTTGTTTCTCTGGGTTTCCCAAAACAGGACACAGCTATTAGAGCTATGGCTGTGGGTGTGTGGGCGGGGAAAGGGTCTGTATAGCCCCGCGCGGTCGTCCTGAGCTGCACAGCGCAATTTGGCTTCAGACTGCGTTGGGAAGGGTTGGGATGGAGATATATAATTAGCAGGGTTTCATCTCTCATTCTCCTGCAGAAGCTCATTTTTAATTACCTGCTGTACCCTGTGGCTGCTGGACTCATGCCTGAAGAAAAGGGGGCTCTTCTGAGGGACTTACTCCAGCTTCTGCTTGATTGACCAGAGCAAACAAAATAAGGAGCAATGAAGACACTTGTTTAAAATGCAGTTTTTCCTCTAGGCTCAGACTAGATATTGCAGACTAGATGCACCCTCCAGGAGCGTTGCTGAACTTTTGCATGGAGAACTTGTTGAGTTGGTAAACGCAGCTACCTGCACCGCTTCCCCGCGCAGCATTTTTCAAACGTTGGCAACCATCTGATAGCGTCGAGCAAAAGAGCTTCAGGCAGAGCCAAGGCAGATACCGATCCGGGGCTCATCTGCGCCCCACCCTCCCACTTCCTGTGGGGCACCGATGGGGCGAGCGCTGGAGCCGTCGCCACCGGCCCCCGCCCACCGCCTGCGCCGGCCCTCG
>NW_010555043.1:0-2407 GCF_000687285.1 Phaethon lepturus | reverse complement strand
GGCGGCCGCACGCTTGCAGAAATGCCTGCCTGTCCCGAGGTGGAGAGTGCTGAAGAAAACCGTGGTGTTATTGAGCCGTTCAGTTCAGCGCTTTGCAGATCGGCAATGGCTGACATCTGTTTGCTTTTCTTTGTGGTTTTGGAAAAGAAGAGGGGATTTGGATCCAAAATAGCTATAAGATGGCTTGACATGGAGTAGCATGAATAGGCTTGTTTTGTCTCCTCCTGTTATGAATCACTTTCCATATTAATTTCAGACTTTGAGTCGATGTGTATTTGGCCTCGCAGAGCTGCACACGGCTTTTGAGTCGTCCTATTGTTTGGAGAAGAAATACTCCACGTCTCTTTGCTTCGTATGAGAAACCGGGGTCCCATGCGGAGGCTCGGAGAGCTGGGTCGGCGAAGAGCTCGAGCTGCCGGGGCGAAGGCGAGCCGGTTCGAAGGCTCTCCCCTGGCTGGGGAACTACGGGCGCTCTCCCAGCCCTCCAGTCAAAAGTTTAGAAGGGCTAATTATTCCTGTTGTGCAGTTTCTTCATCCACCACCTCAAGTTTTGCTTTCTGTCATGCCTCTGCAATCAGCCCATGGAATTGCCCTCTTTCCGCATGGCCAGGCAGGTTTTCTGTGCCGCGGAGAGACGGCAGTGGGGACAGTCCAACATCCCGGCCTTACGCACGCATTCGAAGTCTGCCAAGGTCTCCTGTCCACTGCGGCTGCTTGCAGAACCAACAATTAGAGGGGTTTTTTTACCCTTTTTGGAGAAAGTATCAGTCAACTTGCAGTAAAGGTCCTTCCCTGCTCTTTTTACCAGATGTCATGGATTACCGCCTCTGAATGGCTTTCCCATGAAAAGCAGAAATAAATACAAGTCTTCAAGCTCCTGGCATGAAGTCAAGACCCCCCCTCCCCATTTTCTTGAGCCCTTTTTTTTTTTCTTTCCCTTTTTCTCAGACGGATTAATGTCTTGTCTTTAATGGCCTGTTATGGTCAAACATCAAAACCACCCATCCTTCTGCGTGCGTGTGTCCGTGGAGGAGAACGTGGCCATTCTCCACGTTCTCCGTTCTCCGGTACGGCGTGAGGAGGACAGCCGTGGGGTGGGAAGTTGAGCACCTGCGCGCGGGAAGCAGCGGCTCTGTGGTCGTCTGTGTCTAACCTTTGCTTCTGCCTTTTGCGTTGGCCTCAGGATCAGCTGAAAGTAGGAGAGAATCGTGTCTGTGTAACGGCTGTACTATTACTCGACAAGCGATGCGTGGGGTTGGTTTCTGTCGTCTGTACGGGCTCACGGACTGCTGCGTGCTTGGAGACCGGGGGCTGAAGGTATAATGTAGCAAACGGAGAAATGAAAATCTTGTGGATCTTTCCAGTGCACACGATAAAGCTACTCCTTATTCTGCATTTCTGCGTGGTTTTGACCACGCCGAGCTTACACGCTGCAGCAGGGGTCTTCTCGCTGTTGGCTGAGGGGTAAGTGGATGTGGTACACGGAATCAGCTCTTTGGCTTTTACAGTGTTTCTAGCCCTGTGCTCTGAAACTCAGGAGTCAGACCCCCACGTAAAGCTGTGATACTGCTTTAAAAAGCATCAAGATGGAAGGGAAGGAGAAGGCTTTAAATCTGTCACTGGGTCATATTTTCAAGTCCTCCTCTGATATTGAGAAATTCTTTTTACTGCACGCTGAGAATCCTGGACTGTGTGAATCCTGGAAGGGCAGCTTACAAAAGAGTAGCCAGAGTAAAGAAAAAAAGTAGTTGTGGAAACCTTTGCAATAAAATCGCAGGCATTAGCAGCACTGCACTAAATGAGCGGGCTGATTAGAGCTGGGAGGAGCCGTTTCCATTTCCTCACATTTCCCTGGGAACGCGGCGTCTCCTCCGAGCATGGGCTCCTGCAGCCAGATGGAGTTTGCTGCCGTTGTGGCACCTTCACGTGCGGAATATCGGGCTGCGTTTCCAAGGCAAGCTGCAAACCTGGGAGCTTTGCTGGCACCACCGGTCGCCCGCCCAGAGACCGATAAATTAGAGCGCTGGGACACGTATAGAAATAAGAAAGGGATGTGTCGGTTTGCTGTATGCCGGCGCGCATCCGAACGATACCGCCGGCCGCTGTTTTATTCTTGGCTGCCGTCCTTGCGGTGCTGCTGTGCCGGCTCTGCTCCCCTCCCAATTCTTTTGTGATTTGTGAATGATTGAGATGGAGTCAGACAGAAAGCAGAGCTGGCACAGCCGGGCTGTTACCCTGTTAAGGTCCAGATGTACCGAGTCAGGGTTCCTTGTGGCTCCTGATGAGGAAGAAACAAAACAGGGCTCTGGTTAGGTTTAAAGGATTTGGTAAGCGCACATGTGTCGTGGGCCTGACTGCCTTTGATGGGCACCAGATGGCAAACAGAAAGGGGAGGATGGGGGGGCAC
>NW_010555042.1:125398-127599 GCF_000687285.1 Phaethon lepturus | reverse complement strand
TGAGCCGGACGCGGGTTAAGCCGGCTGCTGGTCTGAGCCAGCGCGGCTGCCCCAAGCAGGGACAGAGGAACAGCTTCAGCTGAGCTATGGGCTCTGACAGGCGAGCTCTGGGGCTCTGCCAACACATCTAAGGCGTTGCTGGTTCCAGACGGCTGCTCTGTCCCTTCGCCAGGAGCTACCAATGCTTCCTAGCTGGAGCAGGAGGAGGGACATCTGCCTGGGCTTCAACCACCACGAGTCGCTGCCGGCCTCCCTCTGTAAGCCTGTCTTTGCTCTCAGGTGAGGGGATGGACCGTAAAGCCAAGCCGCTGAGATGCAGACGTCCAGGAGGAAGCCCAGAGGAGCAATGTGGTAGCCTGCAGCAGAGGGTGGCCCAGGTACATGATGGCGGTGACACTTTGCCTGCTTCCGCCACCGCCAGGCCTTGCCGGCAGCTTGTTTGCACGGGGATCAAAGGCCGAGGAATGAGCGTGTTGCAAAATTACATCCGCGCTGAGCACTGACTTCCTATGGTTCCTATGGGTTATTAATTGTAACCCATTATCCTACGGGTTCCCTACGATAAATGCACCAAGCCCTTAGATTACTTCTGGGCTTATTCCCCCTGGGATGCCCCCAGACCCGATCTCCCCGTGTCACAGAGCTGCCTTGTCAGAGTGCCTTTTCCGGAGTGGCTCCCAAGACCTGGCACAGATGACTGTGTCTCTCCTTCGGGCACTCTAAAGCGTGCAGCCCAAAGCTCGCTTGCTTTCCTAGCACGGTTTGGGTCTCACGGGACAGAAGGGACCGTGGGTTGCACAAATCGTTGGCATTGTGCGAATCTGGATAAATTCCCTTTGAACCCTGAGTCGTCTCCATTGACTGTGACAGGTCTGAGGGTCACCTCCTTGTACCACAGGAGTGAATACAATTTGCCTTATTCCTTCTGGAGAAAAAACCCCGAACACCACACCGGAGTGTAGAGCAGCCCAGCTTGATTTGTGTATTTTGACTAGAAACAAATCCCATGTACAGTAGAGAGTGATGTAACCCAAGCCCCAAGTATGTGCTTGCATCCTGGAATTAATTGCCTTACGCCCCTTGTTATTTATAGCCCTGATGCCATTCCCAGCAGCTCCACGCCGCGTTGCTTTTGCTGCGATACTCGAGCGCGCTGCCTCCCGCCAGATCCGCGGCACCGGCGGCAGCTGTGTTGTGTGTGCGGATCACATAGCAACTGCGCACGGCTGCCTGCCGAGCAAAGCCGGCCCCGCTCGCTCGCTCGCTCCCTGGCCAGTTATTAAATTGAAGGCGGAGAACAAAGCAGTGGGCAGGGAGGGAGCCGCGCGGGGAAAAGCGAGACCAGATTCCTTGGCTAGCGATTCCTAAAATCTCCCTCCACAGGCAGCCTGGGGTTTTTTTCTCAGCGCGGAGGGTTTCTGCCCTTGGAGCAGGGCTGGTGGGACGGGGAGCTCCGGGCTGTGCCGCCGACTGGCTGACACGGCTTGGGAGGGGAAAAATAACTCCCAGCGTGGCTGGTAAAGCCACATTAAATCACACGCAGTTTTCCAGCTCTGAGCCAGCTTGCTGCCCCTCCATCGAGAACAGCGAGAGCAAAGCCCAGCGGGAGGGCAGGCGCAGGGGAGCAAGGAGGCACGGGGGTTTGGGGGAGCTGGGTGTGATCTAGCCCACAGCTGCTGCCTTCCTTGCTCTCTGGTGAAATCTGAGTTAGGGCCCCGACCAATTTGGCACACTTGATGCCTCAAATGCACCGCTGTGGCATCCCCGTGGGAGGCACTGGCCAGCAGGCACAAAACGCGGGCCAGGATGAGGGGCTGCGGCTCGAGCCCAGATTTGGCCCTCCTTCCGGGATTTCTGACTGCCACCTTTTGCATCTACTGGAAAACTTTTCTTTAAATCTCTTCTATTTCTTTTAGGCAGGATTTTCCTGTGCCTTGAACCTCTTGTAAGCAGCACACCTATGCTGGATGGCACGACAAGCCCCCAGGCACAAAACGCGGGCCAGGATGAGGGGCTGCGGCTCGAGCCCAGATTTGGCCCTCCTTCCGGGATTTCTGACTGCCACCTTTTGCATCTACTGGAAAACTTTTCTTTAAATCTCTTCTATTTCTTTTAGGCAGGATTTTCCTGTGCCTTGAACCTCTTGTAAGCAGCACACCTATGCTGGATGGCACGACAAGCCCCGGGGCTCTCCCACGGCC
>NW_010555042.1:62166-125208 GCF_000687285.1 Phaethon lepturus | reverse complement strand
CAGCCGATCTGGCAAGGGAAGAGCAGCCGGACGACCCCTCGCAACGGCGGTGCGGTTCCCACTGAGGCACGGCAGAGCCGCCGTCTTTTAAAGCTGTTTTAACAGATCATGCCCAGTGCCTGGCGTGAGGCTGCAGCTCTCCCTCGGGGAAGCGGAGGCATTTACCTCCCGCACAGCCGCTGCTTTCTGACCAAAAGAAGCTGAAGGATGGGGGGACCAGAGCAGTGACGGGCTGGCATGGTGGCGCGGAGGCCAGGCTGCCGCTCGGGTCCCCTCCCGCTAAAGATTCTGCCTCCTGTGAACGCCAAAGTCTGCAGCGGCCGAGTTCAGGAAGAAACAATCAGCAAGTTTCACACATCAGGAAATGCCAGTTTTACACAATCTGTTAGAAAATACGTACGACACAGTAATCAGATTCGTTTTATTAAAAAACTTGCAATAAAATTCCTTGGAATTCACCATCTTAACTTTGAGAGTTGCAATATTTTACTAGTACATAATAACACAGTCTCACATATTTACATTATAATCCTCTATATAACAAAAATAGCCGTGTTTACTACTGAATAATGCTTCCAAATATTAGCCTCAACATCTCAGTACTTCCCCCAGCTGAGTCACTGTCCATGCTCTTTAGCATTTACAGTATATAACAAAGCAAGAAGGAAAAAAAATAAAAAGTGTGTGCCTCATGATTTCAGGCAAATCCCTTTAAGATGGTAGTTCTCCGACTCCCACATTTTTCAAGAGAGATAAAGTGCATTGGAGGGGAAGATGTACACGCTATAAAACATCAGCAAAGGGTTAAAGTATATTTGCAATACTGTACAGAAAGTAATGCTAGAAAAAAAGGCTCGCTTCACAAACTGCTACTGCACTGTTTTGGCAGCAAGTCACAGGTAGCGGGGCGGGGGAAGCTAACTACAAGAAAAAGGACCACCTATGCAAATGCCACTGTGTGATTTTGCCATGGTCTTTCACGAGGTGTTTCACAAACCTAAGCGCAGCTGTCTGGAGAAAGGAACTTTTTTTTTTTTTTGGAAAGTGGAGATGAAGGGTCCTTTCCACAGTCAAAAGAAACACAACGTGGTCGCCCTGCAGAAACCGAATGCCGTACCGGCAAAACAACTTCAGTCAAAAAATAGGCTCCCATCCTGAGGGAGCCGCAGCGCATGCAGGGACGCAGCGCGTGAGGGTGACAACCCTGTCACCCCCCGGCTTGCTAGGGCTGGCAGCCCCGCCGGGCAGCGGCAGGGCTGAAGGCCTCCCAGAAAATCCGCTCCTGCTGTCCAGAGCGGGAACGATTACCTTGGCGAGTTTCACCAGGGCAGACCATCGTCTCTGAACTGGCAGTTAGTTGGGTGAGCTGTGCGCTGATCCACACGGTATTTATTTCGTTGGGGATTTTTTCTTCCCTTTTTAACATTGGCATTTGCTGGTGTGGCTCTGCAGTGTGTGAGAGGAGACACGGCTGGAAAAAGCTTTGGAGCCATCACTGGAAACCAGGATACTTCTGCTCTGATCATGAACTGCGTACAAATGGGACGCCACATTTTTTTGGTTTGCTTATAAACTACTCTAAATAAAAATAATTCTCTCTGGAAATGGATGGAATGTATATTTTGACAAGTACAAAACCATTTTAAATGTTCACTAAATACAAGGAACATCTTGCTATAAAAATAACAGACCCTCCCACCCTCTGTCCCCTCTTTACAGTTCTAATTATAAAATGGTACAGTCATTTCAGGTTCCTAAAATGAAACAAGAAGTAAGGATGATACTATGTACACATACAAAACATTTAGGTATTTGACATCTGAAATAACTGTATACATTCAGAGCAAACAAGCATCTTGATCTTGCTATTGTTTTTAATGCTACACAGGACTGAAGAATTGGGAAATAAACAAAAAAGGGAAAATGCTGTTTCTTTTTTTCCCCTCTCTTTTTTTTTTTTATTCACTCCAGAAAGAAAGAACTTCCACCAATTCACAATTAAAATAGTTGAGAGAGGCAAGATTAATTTCAGATGGAAAATTCATCTGTTGGCTTTTCATTCAAAATCCACAACATCTTTCATTCATCTTCCTTCTTTGTCTCTCCCTTTGAAACAGAGCTCCTGCTCAGAAGGATTTTTTCTTGAAAAAGAAGTGCCAAAGAAGAGAAAGGGAGCAGAGTGGGTTTCCAGCCCGGCGAGGGAAGCTGCGCAGTGGAGAGCTGCCTTCTCCCTCGCTCGCCGTCCCAGCCCGCAGCTGCCATCTGCTACGCAAACAAATCCAGACTAAAAAGTCCATCTGGCGTTCCTCTTTCAACTGCAAAACTATCAATTAGTTCAGGTAACAGCTTGGTAAAATAAAAGAAGTGCTTGCGTTGGATCGATTGTCCCTATTTAAGAAGCCTGCTAAAACACCTCCTCCACCCTCATTTTCCCTCGCCCCTAAAATATTTCATGACATTGTTTTTCACCGCTTGCGTTAACCGAGCCGATTCATTTCTGTCACGCTGGTTGGCCCATATACGCTCACACATTCTGCATCTATAAAACAAATGAGTCAACGCTCAGTGTTCTCAGTGAAGCGGCAGTCCCGGTCAGCACCGGTTACGAGGAGGCTCGGCTGCCCTGAATCCGCTGAAACCCCTGGGCCTATCTTTCGTTAAGCCCTTAAGCTGCACTTAGGCTGGCTCCTTTCCGCCACGCTGAGCCTGAGCCGTCCGACCTGCCACAAGAGATACAGGCAGCACAAAATGCAAGAGAGGAAGCGGCACAGCAAACACGTTAGTTTGATCCCATGATCTCCTTCCCCTGCAACAAAGGCTCACACTAGAGACAACATTTGTGAGAGGGGCTGGGAAGGAACAGGCTGGATTTCTCTGCCAAGTCCTGCAAAATGGATGCATCCCAACAACAAACCAAGCCCTGCCTCTTCTGTTTAGAGAGTCAGCTTGTCCTGGCCCCTATTCCTAGCAGACTGGTAACTTCAGCCCTACAACAGAGATCTACAAGAACAGCAAAGGGTTAAAAAAAGTCCATTATTGCTAATGAATAGAAATCAATAAACAACTATTGGTTTTCTTGGTTTGCACAGCCTATAAATCCCTATTCCTGGCTTATTCAAAACTATATGCTTAGTCATGAGCTTTTCTACAGACACAGACCACGAAGGAACGAGCCTCTTCCGAGCGAAGCCTGGGAGATTCCCAGCTGCCTGGGCATTTCCCTCTGTTACGCATAACCCGTATCGCCATGTCAGTACAGACCAATTTTCAGAACAAGGACTTGCAGTCCAGAGATTTGTGTGTAAAGACTTGTGCCCCGATCTTTGCCTTTTCATCACAGAATTGGCTCAAAGGGCTGTGGCATATATTCAAAGAAAAAGTTTGTAAGGCAGAACTCTGGAAGATCTATACAACTGCACTCCAGGTTTAACAAGAATGGCAAATAAAAGACACTTGATGGAAAATCCGTAACTGTGTTGTACTGATGACTAAAAGTACATAGAGGTGTTAAGTGATCTGCAGATACCTGCCAGGACAACCCATCCATATGCAAAGGTCTTCTGAGCTAGGCATTTTTCAAATTGGACAAGTATTTTTCTTTTCATTTAGCAAGGGGGAAAAGAGGGTGGTTCAACAGGTTTGACAACAAAAGACTTTGGATCACAAAATGCATATTCTTTGAGAAAGGTTAAATTCAGAGCTGGATCCATCTCTGGTGCTTGGGTTCATTTGTTAACAAAGAAAGAACGTATCCCAAACGAGTCATTCAACAAGAGGCCGAGTACTGCCCTTCCTGCAATGACTTCCTCCAGATCTGATCCAGGGGTCATTAGTGAGATCCGAGGAACCTCTTATCATATGTGATCTCAGTAACTTTATTTTGCAAGTTGTCTTCATAAAGCCTATTTAGTGTCACAATCTTCCTCATATAAAAAGTCTGAAATTGGCAGCTGATTCTGTTTTCACTATGATACAGTTTCCATAGCCATATCAACGTACTTTTATATGCATAAACGGCAATTTAATTCTACAGAATGCTTGAAGAACGAACTGCAGTGCTATGATTGTCCCAATCCTGGTTTTGAGGCTCTAAAGTAGTCAGAAAATAAAAGGAAAAGCCAAACTCTCAGCAAGTGACAGCTCTGTATCCCCGTCAGAAGAGATGCAGAGCCTGTGCCTTGCGCATCTGCACGCACACATTAGGTCATTTGTGAGTGCAAAATTCTGCCCATGTAACTTTTTATGTGTCCTACCTATTGAACAGACCTTTGGGAAGGCAAGTAGTGAAAACCATGAAAATCAAAGGAAACTCAGCGTACAGCCTATGACTGTCCAAGTTTCATCCTGCGACCCAGCCTGAGTGAAGATGAGCCTCACTAAGGAAAATGCTTCTCCCACCCACTACTCGCTCACAGAAAAGAAGAGAGCCTCAGATGGCAGAGCAGGAAGAGCTCGGAAAGACACAAGATGAGCTTAACAACCAGAGTGCCTTTCTCAAGAGAAACCTCTGACCACTGGCCCTGTGCAGGAGGTGCCCCTCTGCCCCGGCTGCGCTGGGCGGTGGCAGCCGCAGCAAAGCCGCCCACGCCGCGGGCGGGCAGTCACGGCGTGAGCCTGCAGAATTATGTGCACGAGCACTCGTTCGTCAGAGGGCACCAGAGGATTTTGGTTTTTTCCCGGCTGCACGCTGAAGGCTGCTTTCCCTTCTGAACAGGCAGTGCTGTGTCCCCAGCATCTGAATCCCACACATTGAATGCCGGAACCCAAGCTCAGTGGCAGCAGTACCGAGGACTCACACAATGCTCAGGATGGGACTCATCTTGCCCAAAGCTGCAAATCGGGAGGTTTAATTTTACCCGTGAGGCGTGGAGAGACTCATGTAAGCAAAAATGCGCATGGGCATGCAAATTTGCAGAATTAAGGCTTTCATTCATACAAACATACCACTGTGGTCTTAATATTTATGAAGCACCTCAAATTCCCAAGGCATTTCACAGGGTATATATACAAAGAATATTGTCACCCAGGTCCTGCTTCTGGAAAACGTTTCCTTTTGACACAGGGGCTTAATTATGCTCATAGATGACCTGTTGAAAATTACGTGATTTCGGTACAAGTACAAAATCAGTTGTAAGTGCTTTTCTGAAGAAGGACGGAATAAAACATTTACTTAAGTGCTTTCCTACATTCTGGCTTCAGTGATCTATAACCTGACTTTGCAACTTGTCATCACTTAACAGTGCTCAGAGCTGTAGAAAACCGGAGGACAGGGACGGAAAAACACCTTTCCTGAGCAAAACCGCAGGTAGAACTGTGAAAACAAGAGCAGAAAGACTCCTGACCCAGATTTAGGATGCCTCTTTTGAGAGACTGCAATACAGTGATATGTCAAAACGTCCCAGCCAGCCTAGCATCCTGCCTCTGGCGGCAGCCAGCTGTGCACCCTGGGGGACCACGTCTAGTATGGGATACTTAAGAAAAGTGCATGCACAGTGTGATCCCTCTCCGAAATCCTTCCCCAGCTCCCAGCAATACGGGCAGGGTCTCAGTACAGTCTATGTGATGCCCCTTTGAGCACAGCTCCCTTTAATGATTTTGCTGGGCAAAAGGACCCGGGTCAGCATCAGGCAGGAGTTTCACCTCCTGCCTTGCTTTTCAACCAACCTTGCTCGCTCTGCTGTGCTGCGGGTGACTCCACTATGGCAACAGAGAATTGGTCAATCTATCCATTGACATTAATTTAATTAAGTTTGTGAAATAAAATGAAGACTTTGCAACAGCTCCGCTGAAACCCAAACAATTTGGCCAGGAGTTTTTTTGTCTGTGTACTGGGCTGCAGTGGGTGGATGTTAAAGGATCACTGACAACTCGGACATCGTGTTCGTGATGTTCCTGTGACATGTAGCACCCAGGCTCCAGCGCTAGAGAATAAATTGTACCAGTGTGTGTACTTTCCATAGGGAGACCTGACTGTATAACCAGCTTCGCTCCTTCCCCTGCAGTCATTTGAGATGACTTTCATTCCTGTGTGAAGGGCCAGTACCTGGTGTAAGCACCACTTAAATCCCATTTCAGCTTTATTTCCAGAGCTTAAGTGGAGGTGATGTGCTACCTTGTGCAAACTCTTTCATGTAGGGGTGAATTTCAACATCAGTTCCCCTGACGCTGTGGGCCTTTCCCAGAGCAACTAGGAATAGAGAAGACTTTAAAGAATAAGGAAAATATCACTACAGAACCACAAATACTGGCAAGACTGACCTAGCTGCGCCCTCTGGAACGATCTCTTTCCTTTTAAACCGAGCAGATTTCCAGCTGCCTGTATCTCTTTAATTAAAAGAGATGTACTTTCAAATGGCTTATAAAAACATAACAGCACATTTCCGGATCATGGTTTTGAAGGATTATTAGGCTGTGCCCCTTTGCCTCAGAGTTACTCTATAATTTAGGGACTAAGAACATCCAAAAAATTAAGCTATAAAACGAACTGAGTTCTAAGTGGACCGAAAAGCATGGAGTGTAATTTTTCCTTCTTCCTGTACTAAAGAAGCAAGTCACCCAAAATTTTAGGGATAGTTCTAGAGCACTTTTGTTCCCAAATAAGATCTGACAAACTGACTTTTGGCTGGAATTCAGTTTCCACAGCTAACAAGTAAATCCACAAGGAGATTAAATGCAGCAAGAACCCTAATAGTGGCATTTTGAGATGCTGCCCATGACACCATCAAATCAAAACGTTTGACCTCTCCATGAAATTTCAATGTAAGATGAATTGTTGATTCTATGAACTTACTCAGGAGGCAGTAATGTGATTCAAATCATCTGACTGTCAACAGAAACCATTTACTCTTGTATAACAGTAAGCTAAAAATGCTTCTTCACAGTTGAGTATTTTGACTGAAAAATGAAATCGTACACTGAACAAGTAACAATAAGCTTTTCCCTGGAAAGCAGAACTCAGGATGAACTAAATAATAATCACAGATCATTGTAATTTAGGTGTTTCAATTTATGTTAGTTCTGTTTATTTTCAAATTCCATCCCCTCGACCCAAAATATTTTGGTATATATATCTACATACAAATTGCAAGTATTCCATTATGCCTGTGACAATGTCAACAGGGACTCTGGAGGGCAACAAAGCACCTGAACTCTCGTGTTTGATAACAAGCAGGTAAAAACTGCCATCAAAACATAAGTGAAATGCACTAAGAAAAAAAATCAAACTGAAACAGGAAGTAAACATTTGAACCGGCTGCCTCCTGCTTCATTAGCAATTTCTGACACTGATATCAGCATCTCCAAACGCTTTCTAAGAATATTTTTGTCATCCATGTAATGCATAGCCATTAACATGCAGCCTCTGGAAACCTCTCAGACACTCCTTTATCCTACCAGTCAGACTTTGGACTGTAAAATTAAGAAAAGACACGATGTTATACTAGATCATCTTTTCCAGCTACTGAATTGTGATCTGAAGGAAGGCCATTAATGTACTGACAACTGCTAATAGCATAAAATATAGCAAACAACTACAAGGATGGAGTAAAGCTTTAAGCTTTTCTTTCTCTCCTTCATGTTGTATGATACTTGTCTAGAACAGAACTCTAAGCAAAAGCCAGCATAATGCAGTTATAACTCAAATCTCAGCAACCTCAGTTAATTCGGAGCTCTCTTAAAAATAAAGGCCTTCAGAATATACCATTTCCAAGGCCCCCACTTAATGAAAGCAGGCTTCACAGTAATGCAGGGTGCTGGTGCACCATCCTTCTGAAGCCATATGTACTTCATGCAGAAACAAGAAGGCAATGATAAATCCTGGAGACAGATCATGAAGTGACCAGTGAACAGGAATTCAGATTTCTGGATTGAACTCTTGAAAAAACTGGGGTCAGTCAACAAAACTAGACTGTTCATCCATGACAAACTATAAACAAACAAACATAAACCCCAAATGTCTTTTCCAAAAAAAAAAAGAAACAAAAAACCCAATCAAACAAGTGTAGAAAACACTCAAGCTGTCATTTCAGTTGTGTATTTATGAGCCACTGAAGAGTTACATGACTGCTTTCAAGCACATGGGTAAACTGGAAGCATTCATCTCCCATGTGAGCAAAATGAACGTATGTAGATGATGAAACTGCATCCAGACACAACTGTTGCTATTGCTTTTCGTGACCATCTCAGAATGGAGTGTGCAGGAGTGACAGTGCTCTGGAGGCATGTGCATGACTGGTCCAAATCCTAGAAAGCTGACTCGGTCCCTCCCTGTGACCCTCCCCTGTAGTTTAGTGTTGGATCTCTGTTTGTTTTTCAAGACTTCACCTCTTCGCAGTCTTGATCAGTGGAAAGCTCCACATCGGACAGTCCAACCTCCATTGCCATAATCAATGAAATATCTGAATCGCTGCTGACTGCTGGCTCCTGTTCATCTGTGAGGGTAAAAGAGACAGGAAAAGGGCATTATGGTCATGTCTTTCTGTCAACGTATTACTATTTTTTAGTTCTGCACATGGGACCCAGAGGTTTCTCCACCACTGAGGTTGTGCTTAGATTCCAAACTTTGCTCTTATTCAGTATCTGTCCAAAGCGTTTCAAAAATATGACAAAGTTCAAGCCATCAGTAGCGAGAAACACAATGACAAGAAGCCTGGATGGGTACCACTTTCTTCTCCTCCTAATCCTCCCAGGGCTCTCCATCCAGGCCCTTCATCTCCATGACCTTCCTCCTACTGCCTGAGTGCTTCCCTCCCCGTCTCCTTTCAATTCCTCAACCTGGCATCATCCTACTCTCCCCACAAAGGCAGCAAGTTAAGGACAAAGTCACAGGCACCTGGTGGAGTGGGTTGGCCATCAGGAAAACATTTCTAACAAGAAAAAAATCTGCCCAAACCCTCATTAGGTGACAGAATCTCTGTTAGCGGAGACTTTTAAGAAGGTGCTATGCTAATGTCTGGAAGGAGCAACACGCAAGTTGTTAGTTCTGCCCCAGGACTCAGGACAAGGCCGCCTGCCCTCTTAGGTGCCTTCTCTCATCCTTTTCCAGTCTCCCTCCTAGTCACCCTTTCCTCTGATTTGAAGATACCTTGCAGGTTCTTGATCCAGGCCAAAGGTGTCTACCTTAATCCAGCATGATCCCAATTACAGTAACAGTCCTATTATTGACTTTTGCCAAACTGCAAATCCCATCAGAACTACAAGCGTAGGAGAAGTAACTTGTTTTTGTTTGGATCCCACAGTACTTACTACATGTATATTTAGTAGCAGATAAAAGCCAATAGATTTTAAAGGACTAAAAGCTAATTTCCTTTCAAGAACAATCAGGAGAAGCAAAGCACACTGGATCTCTGGGGAGATTTCCAAAGAGACAAAAATCCAATAGGTGTCTGAGTCCCTGAGAGAAAAAGTTGATTGTTCATATTTTGAAGAGGTTTAGTTACAATGCTGGTATTTACACTGTAACAATACAATACATTTAAATCTGTGGCAGTTTTTCCTTTACATATTTTATTTTTCAGACAATAGAAGCAGAGCTTGATTGATGTTAAAATGTCTAAAAGTTGAATATCTAAGAATTAATAAGTAAGAAACATTACAGAGAAGCCAGGGAAATAACTACTCCTCACAGTTTAATTATTCACTTGAAGCTAAGTGAGCACAATTAGTCTCCTCTCAAGAGATGCATGATTTTTAAATCTGTTTTAGAGAAAAAACATGTATTTACTTGTGCTGGGATTAGGCCTCATTTTCTATGAAGAAAGCTTGAGCGGGGTCTGCATTATTCAAAGTGAAAGAGCCAGTGCTTTCCTTTACAACCCTTCCCAATTTTCGGTCTGGATTATTTTTATACTTTCTTGATTGCAAGATAAATAATTAATGCACACAACCTCTTTATATCTGTATATTTTTTTCCTATCAGTATGACAGTAGTAAAACATTTCAAGGCATTGCTTCTGACTATAGATGTTTCCACTGGAGGTGGCGGAAGTACTTACGAACTGCAGACTTCAGTGGGCTTCAATTACATTGAACCATTAGGTGAACTGCTCGATTCAAGAGTACAAAAGTGCATCACATACACCTCCAAGACCTAAAGTATCATCCGTGGTGGTAACAGCTCCCTGAGCCAGAACTATGTGGTTTCAAGACCACTGGGTTATTTATCATTCCTCTATAACTAATAGCATTCTTAAAGACAATGAAAATGATGCTTTAAATGTTTGTATTTGCATGACAGAGTTCCTGAGGCTTAGCCATGTTAAACAGCTACTTGGAGCACTCTTGAGGGAAAGGTGATTTTCATCTGAACTAGCTGTGCAGGAAAGGACTGGCTGAATGGTGACAGCTACATGCATGCTGAAGAGGCAGGCTGAGCTGCCAAGACCAAGTGTCAGCGTGTCAAATGAGAAGTGTTTATGGTGCTGAAATGTTATTTCAAGAATTGTTGTTTCTTCTAGGGTTGCGCAGCAGAAAAAGTTCTCAACTGAGTTCAAGACAGACAGATAAAACAGAAGCAGATTTACAGCTTACCTACCAACCGTCTAACCTATATACAGGAGCACCTGCTTTCCAAACCAGCAAACTATGGAGTTTTACACTAAAAATCCTATACAATTACTCAAATTCTTGGATCTTGGTCTTTCCAAAGTGTGGGCTTTGTAGTTTGTATTCTTTGGGACTGAAGTGCAGGTCAGTAGGACCAAGGAACAAAGGATCCTAAAAATGCCCATGCCTATGCCCTGGCATTGCTTTTCCGGGGCTGCGAAAGAGCCTGGAAACATGAGTCCTCCAACTTCCTTGCTTGCTAACAGTATAGCGGTCCAAAATCCTAAAGCTACAGCCTGCTGCCTCAGCAGAGTGGGGAGAAAAACTCGGACATCACCATCCCTTACACCTTCCCTTTCATTGAAAGGGTCAGCACCGACATTTCTTTGGAAGATGCACAAGACAACACAAGGAAACTAACGCATCCCTCAGCATTACGTGCTTCCTCTTGTACACAGGAGTCCTACCACTGACCCCAACATGCACAGGATGAAACTGCAGGAGGCTGCAGAAGTTACACCAGATCCGGATCAGCTGTAGGCAACCCTGGCTGCAAGGTCTACAAACTGCCTCACCATGGCTCCCCCACACGGCACAGGCTTTCTAGACTGCGGTGGTGGTGGCTGGTTGGTGGTTTTTTTTTTTTCTGGCTGGCTGCTCAATGACGTGAGCCAGCACAGTTAGTGACATTTGTTAAAGGTAAGCAAACTTCAACTAAACTGCAAGTGCCAGGAGCTTAGCCTGTATTTTGCATCCCTGGTTTTTAGATCCCATTTACAATGACAAAGCTTATACAATCACACAGCTTCTACAGAAGATGCCTGACTTGCTGTTAAGAACTTTTATGACATTTTTGCATTTTTTTTGAAATTTGGTGTATTTCTTAAAGCCCTGGCATCAGGTGAGGATCTCAACTTTCAGTGAAGATCTCAGCTTCCACTTAAACATGTATTTCCTTTTTACTTCTTAAGATTCGTAAAGAGTTTAAAAAATTTCTAGACAGATTTTATATTGGAATATCTGACTTGTGATTTTAGATGTTTGAGATTGGCAATCCTGTCTAACAACATACACTATTATACTTCACAGTGTTTTATAGCGTTTCATGCCACAGGCATACAGCCTTTTGCTTAATGAAGCAAAAGGCACATCCCAGGCTGCTTTTCAGCCTGAGTGCTAGTGCCTACAGCAGGCAACTGTAGACCTCACTGCCACATTCCTCTCATGTCAGTGAAACGCAATACACTTCAGCACGCCGCCTACTTCCAGACAGACTTTTTCCACTCATATTCCCTGACACACATTCATTTGAGAGGTACAATAAAACAAACTCCTTCTCTAGCCAGTATTACTTTAAAGTTAATAATGCTAATGCAGGAAGATTATCATCACATAGATATGGATCTGCCCTACATAATAGTGGTACAGCCCTTACTTACTGCAAAGTTCATTAAGTGATGTTTATATTTGAGTATAATTGCAATCAAACAAGGATGAAAACAGCTAATTACTCTAGTGCTTTAAAAACAGTAAGGCTGCACACTAGTAATAGTTATCTACTGCTGCTGCTACTCCTCACACTTTGAGTAAGTCTGTAGCTGTTGTACACTAATAAATATTCCAAAAGAAAAAGGTCAGAGGATGAGTTTCTAAGAATTTGATACTGTTTGTAAGTCCTGGGAGGGACTAAAGCATTCAACAGTGAGTGAAAAGTGCATTTACAAAAACAACCATCTGCCATGTGTACGAAGCACACAAGCATGGGCACAAATTGAGATATATTTGTAATGACCCGCTCAAGGATGAAGAACGAACTGCTGGTGGGTTTTGCACCCATGGAGGCTTCACTCCTGCTCACCACTGTGCTCCTCCCAAGGAGGCCACATCCAACAATGTGCTCTGATGTCCCTAGGACATGGCAGTGCCATGGGGCGCTCCTAAAATCGCTCCTGCTTGCTCCAGGGGCCGAGATTTCCACCAAGCTCATGGAGCTGGAAACGCTGCAGAACCCCATGATTGGGCTAAAAGGTCCACAAGCAATTTGCTTCCAGGAAATCAGTAGGAAAATAAGAATACACTAACATGTCATACAGCAAAAGCATCCTCAGCATTGAGTACATATGAGGTTTGTCTACAACGACAGATTTTTTTTCATTCTCTGGACTTTCCGGTAGCTCTCTATTACACCCATTTGTGAGTAAGCAGAGAAGTATCGATTATCACATTGTCAAATGAGAGCTGTCACCAAGTGTGTAACTCATCTACTGAAAGTGTAACTAAAGCCACAAATCTCGTATTCTTGTGGATTAAAAACATGGGCCACAGCAATAGACTATTCAGTTGGGAGTCAATCTCCCTTCCCTCATTTATTATCAGCTACCCATGAACTAAATCAGCATACTTAGTCCTGCTCCACACACAAACTGTTGAACAGAGCTGTGCAGCTAGTGGTTTTCTTCGCCTTATGACAGTCACAGGAATCAGAGGGTAAGAAAAAGCTGCTACCATGCTACTGACTTAGGTGTCACCGATTTGCCTAGCTATGAAGTTGAGCATTTAGCACAAGAAACAAGTCTTGTTTTGTGCAGATCTTCTGTTCTTGACAGTAGATGCCCAGCTTTGAGAAGAAATGAATAATTATTGATTTCTTCACCGAATGAAATGCGGTGAAAAATTTATCAGTTATTATCCCATCCTTAGCTGGCAGAAATTGTACAGCAGACAATGGGACTCTGTCTAAAACCTCATTTTGACAAAACTTGGACTTGATTTCACTATTCATTTCACATTCTCACTACTGTGAAATACACCTTATTTCAGAACTCTTCATTTTCTGAAGATAGAACTAAGCCAAAACATGAAATCCCTGGTGACAGGTATGCTCTCAGATCTAGACAAGTATCTAAAATTTATGTGTTAGCATGAACCTTATTCCACTCCGGGGCTCACTTCTACTAAACAAACATTACCCCCAGTCAGATGTGTCTAGAAGCATTTTGCTCTGGAAGAAACCAGAAATGTGACCATCTCCTAAGATGACCATCTCCTGAGGCTCATTAGAGGCATTGATACGGGACCTTTATCAAAACAGATTCTGTTCAGCATGAAGCCACAGCGAACTGCCAACACAAGCACTGTTATTCAGATTTTGTTTCCAGTATCAGAACAACCAGAACACTATGCATCGTTTGATTTATGACAGGGAGAGAAAGACATTTATAGAGTCCTCTGTTTTTCTTTGTCTGCCCAAGAATGCACTTTACCATTACAGAGTTTATTGCTGCCTCCCATTGCGGCCTTGCCACAGCATCACTTTGCTGCTTACAGTCTAAGAGGACGAGCACGGTCCTATGAAGTTAGTACCTCAAATGGCAACTCCTTCCACAACAGTACCAATCAAATTTATTTTCTTGCTAAGATCCTCTTCTTTAAAAACACTATCGATTCCTAAAATTGTTCTCAAATTAATCATCCAATACTTATTGGATCATTTTATAAGTAAGTCTCAAATTCCTTCCATATCGTCTTGATAATCATAATGCTTTAGAGCAGGCCATAGCTGCATTTCCACAACTGAAATAAAACACACGGAAAAAAATGCCCATAAAATCTCTAATGCGAAAGAAGCAGTGGGAATATGTTTGAGGAGGAAGGGTTATAAAAACCTGTTACTAACGCAGTCCTTTTGTACACAGAGGCTAATAAAATGGATGGAGAAGTCTGGCTGGCTACAATTGAAAATAAAGTACTGGGGAAATATTTTATTGCTGTTCCCTAGCATCAGAGAGAGACTTATCTGAGCAGCAAGGGGAAAAAGTACTTGAGCATAGTAACTGCTTTTGAAAGAAAAGGTTAGAGCCTTTTCCATAAATAACAAGCCAGAGCTCTTTGAATGTACTAACAGCAACAGGGCTTCATCCAGAGGATAAAGCAGATGATGTCTGAAACACATTGCAAAGAATACCCAAACATCAGCACACCAGAAAGAAACAAATGCCATGACCTGGCAAGATTCATTCAAGACAACATTTCAAAAATTTGTTTAACTGGATCAAACCCCTAAGTGGTTGAGCGACTTGATAGATGGGCCTGGATATGACATAGAACACTATAGTCTCTCCCAAAGCAAACTTGTTTTTTCCTTCTTCTTGAGTGAAAAGGCAACAAACTTTCTTCCCTTAATCTTTCTTTAGGATATATATTTAAGGAGAACATACGGCATCTCTTAATGGTAAACAGCCAAAGACATAGTTCCTCATCTTCAAACATCTTGCAGTACGAAGGGGTACCATCATCATCATCATCATCATCATCATCGTTTTAGACATGAGCTACGAGCTTCAAGGCATTCACTGATTCTGGGTGCCCAGTTAAGACACTGTAAACCTGATTTTTCAGTTACAGTATTAACCTGCACATTGTATGCCCCAAGTACATCTTCTACTAAGTACTCAGCGCTTCTGGAAATCATATCCCAGTGCCTCAAGACTGGCATCAAAAAACAAAGGGGAAATTATTAGTAATACAACCAATTTTCTGAAGCCTAAATTTGGAACATTTTGTACTTGCGCAATAAACCTTAATACCAGTTACCTGAGAAGACAGCTTGTGTTTTGGCAAGACCAATAAACTCATTTTCATGAACAGCATAGAAAGTATCAGCACCCAAATGCTCTACCCAAAAAAAGGAAACAAAAATTCTGTCCAAATACGGACATATGACATAAAACACATGGAGCTGATAGCAAACACATTTGCAGAAAGCTGAGCAAAAGGAGAAGAACACATACCAGATGTTATTGCATGGAGACAGTTGGACCTGATTGTCTGAAAAAGCAAAGCATTTTTTTCATTTCATATGTATATATCTAGATCTATCTTTAATGAGCATATACTAGCTCCTTGGGATTTTGTCCATGAATCAGAAGACAAGGCCTTTGAAATTCACAGCATGTATTAACATTATTTTAGGAATCAACACTTTGGAGATCTGTATTCTGTCTATGAGAGGCTGGCTGATGTTTTAGGAACCCTTGATCAGCTGTCTTAGCAGGGAGCTGCCAACCCTCTCTGTGATACAATGAACATGCTTCTGCCAAAAACCTAGCCTTTTTGCTTTCAGTATACTTTCCTCTTTCTCCTTACTCTTATGGATCATGGTCATCATGTTCCTGCCCTGGGACCAGCAGGGAAACTCCTCCTGTGGCCTAGATACTGCAATATAATTTTCTCTTCCCATGATGAGTCTTTCCTCTTTCCTATTGGAAACTCAGTCAAAATATGATCAGAAGGATTACCTGAACAGTCAACGGAATCATCACACCAAGGTCTCCTGCACTGACCTCTATGCTGTCATATGAGCTAATCCTTCATATTATTCAAGGTCCTTCACAGTTTATCTGCACATCTGGTCTCATTCACTACTAAGTATTTTCTTCCATCTTTGATTGACCCCACTCTTCAGTCCCAAATTCTCCCTTGTTTGATTGCCAGATGAGAACCACCCTACTTCCTTCACAACAGGGCATCCAGCCTCTCAAACCTTTGCAAAGCTCCTTTTCCTCTCTCCCTCCAAGCCTTCCCACTGTCTGGAAGGGGAAAGTGACAGTGGGATGCCACTGCACACCCTCCTTACCGTTCACCACTGGCCATCCTCAGTGCCCAATATTGCAGCAGATGCGCCTCTGGTCAGGACAGTATGTTCTTTTTATGCCTACAGTAAGTTTCAGAAATAAATCTGAATGCATTTCATTCAATATGTGGGCTGTTAGAAATTATTATTATTATTTAGAACATGCATAATTATTCATGTATTTGATGGAAAATCAGAACATGAGATCCCATGATCCTCCCATAGAAAGAGAAAAGATTCAAAAATACTGAAGCACAGGGCTGTAACTACATGACAGTTTTGATTCTCAAGTACCTTAGCTACCTTTGGTAATATATTAAATAGTAAAAAAGTCTTTAATTCTGAAAGCATGTTACTTTTGGTAACATTCTGCCATTTCCCACACCATTTCTTAATGTTTCCTAAGAAACATTAGATTAAGTTTTCCATTTTGTGAAAAAGTCTAATTCAACTCTTCACCAAATTCACTCACAAAAAAGTCTCTTAGGCCCAGACTGAACTAAAATCACCATTATTGTGCATTCCCAAGAACTGCTACCAACGCTTGATGTGCAGGTATTATTCTCGGATCATTTCTATTATTCTTCCTTTTAATTTCTCTGTATGCAGACCAAGTTTCTGACCTAGCTGAAGTACAGTTCCATGCACCAGCAGCACGACAGAGCCAAGCAATGGAAGTCCAACTCCCCTGCCCTAGCTCACCCTCCTGCCACCTATCCTGAGTCAGCTCTGCTATTCCTTTAATTACCCAGGGAGTTGACTTAATTTTAAAAAAAGTCTGTGAACTACCTTGGAAACATTTTTTGCTAGGCTAGCAGCTGAACAGGCTGGCTCAGTCACAAGGTGAGTACTTCAGCCAACTTCAGGAAACAAGGGTACAGAGAGAGAGAAAGGAAGGGAAGGGACTCCCCCCTTGCATTCAACATCTGCAAGCTGTCCCTGCGGTACCATGATGTTATACGTCTAAAATGTCAGGTGTGGCATGGGGACTACTTTTTTACTTGTATTTCTTAGCAGCTGCTAAATGAACCAGGGCTTCTTGGTGTTACTGCAAAACAAATAGCATTAAATGATAACGTTAAAAATAATCATGGTTCGTCATGTTAATGGTGTGTAAGGGATACTGCTAGGATGCTTTCAGTAGCCAAGGCGAGGATTGTGGAGAGACATAGATGCTTTGAGCAGTGAGCAAATGCCTTTAATCATGCTGCCAGCCATTTAAAAATTTGAAGGGATAGCAAGTATGTGACAAAAGCAGAGTTAAATTCTGTATGTACTAGCATGTGTTACATACTATATGGTCTATTGGCAGGCTGTCATAATAATGAAACTTTTACAGCCAAGAAGTATAATCACACCATTTAGTCGTGTTAAAGCCCATCTCAGTTTCCATGGTCTATACTGGTGACTGCCATTGTGACTGAACTTTCTTATTTATATTTAAAAAACCCGTGTCATCAGTGTGCTCTGCTTCCTGCAAGCCCGAAAGGAGAAGGAAACATAGAGTCGTATGATCTTTTAAGTTGGAAAAGACCTTTCAGATCATCAAGTCCAACTGTTAACCTAGCGCTGCCAAGTCCACCACTAAACCACATCCCTAAGCAAGACATCTACGTGTCTTTTAAATACCTCCAGGGATGGTGACTCAACCACTAATTAGGAAATTACAGCCTAACTCAGACACATAATGTGCTGGATTGAATGAGCAAGAGTGTAATAGTAAGAGAAACTTCAGTTCTGTTCTTAAGGAACATGAGGAAGAAACATCCTTTCATGGGGCGATTTAGAGATGTACTGGCCACCACCACACAAATCGCTCAGAGCAGTCACACCGGAGGTATCACAATACCCCCAAGCATGATACAGTATTAAACCAGAAGGCTCAGTGTAAACTGGTGGTTTCCAAAACCTTCTTCTCTGATCATGCTGCAGAGCTGTGACCTCTCCTGGGGGGACTCCATGGAAGAAGCGGCTGCACAAAGCCACCCAAGATCACTCCTCCTCAGGACTGCAGATCCCTGCTGACCCCACCTGCACAGCAGCTCTGCATCCTGTCCCTGGCCAGGAGGTGCGAGAAAAGGGATGCTCAACCCACAGGCACCTTCCTCCCCACTGTGGCAACCGAAGGGCCCGTTCAAGAGCACCTGCGGCTGGGTGGTGGCTGAGGGTCAGCAGGATCTGCTGGCACATAGCATGGCCTGGGGGAAATTGCAGCCCATTGCTATGATCTCTACCTATCCTGCAAAGGCACCCAGGACCGTGGCCCTCCTGGGAAGTGGGAATGCCACCTCTGGCACTTGGGGGAATGCCAGAAGGGACATTTGGTGCTTGGAAGAGCAACTCACCAAGAGCACACAATGGGACTAGGACATGAAAGTGGACCTGCAGAGCAAAGCCTGGCGAGGCTGGTGTTATGAGAGCTCAGATTACTGCAGCTTTTCTTCATGGACGTTGGAAGTTTCTCACCCCTACTTCAGGTCACATACAAGGTGGCTACTAGCCAGTGAAAATCTGCATGGGTGCAGTTAATTCTGAGAACTTGATGTGAAATGTAGTCTGCTGTGACAAGAAGAAAAAAACCATTTCTGCCTAATCACTATGAACTGCTTCCTCAATTACAAGTATGCACACAGCAGTAACAGAAAACAACAGCTTGCTTTGAAGACAACTCCTGTTAATTTTTGAATGAGGGGGTTGGAAGCTCATGATCTGAGTTTGTCTGTCATGGCAGCATGTGTATGATTTTCAAATCTGTCTCTTTAAATACCTTTTACTGCATAGGCTCTCAAAAAACCTAGGTCACTAGCAAAGCGCAGTACTGAGAAATCATATACTGAATTTCAAGAGCAGTTACAATGAACATTCTTGGGCAAGGACATCACAAAAATGCCTGTGCATGTATTAGAGGATTTAATGACCAAACACACAAGTAGGTGGCTGAAAAGCTCAACATTGGTGGAATTACTTGAATAAAGTGCATGTGTATCTTCTCTCCCTCTCACACACAGCCCTGCCTTCCTTTCCAATGCTGCTAACACTGGGCTCCACCTGAGATCTCCAGGACATTTCCAGGATAAAGGGGCAAGTCATTAGCCCAGCACTTCCTGGGCTCTTGAATTTTGTGCAAGTCGCTAGGAACCCCTTCCTCACCATGCACGTTGGTGATGGTGACGTTTGGCTGAAATTTAATTCCATTAGAAATGTCTATAATAAAACTTTTACCCAGGGATGCCTTCTCATTAGGTGTGAAAAAAATGCACACAGTAATGAAGCCAAAAGAGGAAAACCCCACAGTGGTGGTGGAGGAACCCACCTATCTGATATGTCATTTTTACAGCTGCCACTAGCAAAATATGACTTTTAACAGTGTAACTTTTACGTGAAGGGGAAAACAGTCTTCCTTCTTGTTCATTATAAGGAAACAACATGCCTAAGAACACGCCTGGCTCTGTTGCAGCAACAGCTCCAACGCCTGAAGCAGGGCACAGCTGTGGGACCACCGTGCCTGCCAAGTCTGGGCAGATTACTACTGTCATCCATCCACACAGCTTCAGCATCCTCCACGCTACCCACAGGCTGCCCACAAACAACAGACATATGCAGAGACCGTAACACTGTGTGTCACACTTCTTTTTCCCCCTGACACCTCACAGCCAAATCAGTGTCTTGCCTCCCATCAGACACATCTGGACTTGCAGGATTTGACCACCTCTAGTCTCCAGTCACATGCTCATGCTCCTACTACACAAGTACATTCTATGATTCTATGATTCTATGTCCCCCAAAAAACTGAGAGACATTTGACCAAAGCACACTGCTTAGGTTAAAGATCAATTGTCACAAGTCCATAAAAACAGAGAATACATGACAGAAACAGCACAACAACCCAGAGAAAATATGTTCTTGAACTTCACAGGACTGTCTAACCTGATTTGAATTGGACAGCTTAATTATGCATTTTGTCACAGGCCATGGCTTATCTACTTACTGTAGTTCAAAAAATAAATATGGATTTAGTGCAATTCAGCTATAAAAAAATCTCGTTAAAAAGAAAAAGCAGAATTACGGAGCCCCAATTGTACAGTGTCTCAGTGACTCTGTAAGAAATCCCCTGTTTAAAAGCAAAGCACATGCTTTTCAGTCTCTTAAACTCTACCAGGCACTGGAAGATGTAGTCGTTCTTGACGGTGTGGCACCATCAACAGGACAATACTCTGCAGACAGGTCTGATGCATGTATTGGAACAAAGAACCTGAACAGATGAATACAGCCATACCCTATAGCTCTACTATTTCTGCTATGCTAGGATGGGCACATAGGTGAATAGACATTTTTCTGAATACATGGAGGGGAAGGTTCAATTGGTTAGTCAGGCATTTTTTATGTCTACACAAATATTTAAGAATTAATAGAATGATCAGTTAAATAAAATAAGAACATCCAGTTTTCCATACAGAAGAAAACCTCAGCCATTTATATGTGCATTAGCAATGAAGAAAACTAATGTGACAAGCTAAAGAATCACCCCTTAATTTCATTAGAACTGCAGTAGTTTTTAAAAATAAATTCTAGATGCTTTCAAAGTAACATATTCTACTAATTTGAATCTCCTTCCTACAGGCTTCTTACAGCATTCATACACTTCTCTTTTGAGGCCCTTAGGATAATTAAAAAATTCTGCAAGGAAGCCTTCTTTAATATCCAGTTTTGCAGAATCTTTACATAAGGAAATGTTACCCTAACTGAAAACAGCGTACACTTCATTTCTTGTGCCCGGTGTTCAGATGGACTCTTGGTAGGTACTTCTGTCTGATCCTTCCTCACATGCACACAGAAAGGACAGCCCTGACCTTTACTGAGCACTGGCAAACGCTTAAGATGAGTCACTACCAACTGCTGGAGCTACCATAAATGTCTCCTTCAAAATAAGTAACCTGAAATGCATTGCTGTTTTCAGATTTTTCATCTTCTCTGGAGTCTAAGTGACAATGTTGTTTTAAAACAACAGCGCAAAAGGGCAAATAGTGCAGAAACCGTCCTTCAAAACAGCTTCAGTTTCTTTAACACATGGAGTATTTCTCTTTACTTAAAGAAGAAGCCTTAGGAGACTTGCACTGGAAGGGATGTCCTGGGTAGTTGAGCCTACTCTCCACTATTGTAGAGGCTGCACAACATAATCCTTTTCAGATTTGCTAGCAATTAGCATCATTCACTGTACAAGCTCCCCAGCTACTTCGTTCATCTCTTTGCCAGTGCAGAACTGCAGCCGGATGTCAGTTAAAAGCTGTAATACCTGGTTTTCAAAAGGATCCTTCATGCAACACCAACCCACAGAGATTTTTTTTTTTTTACATCCTACAATGACAGATGAGTTCAGCTGCTAACGCTCCTTTCTCTTAAACCTCACAAGTCTATCAAACCTTGCAACACCTTTTACATTCCAGTGTAATTATGCAGTTTTTGAACATGAATTATTCCAGCTCTGATCTTCCCTGCAGCCTACTCAATAGTTTCGCTACCAGTAAGATTTTCTATCTACAGTTGTGGCCAGTTCTCTGATTGAGAAGCGAATCTGACCATGGCCACAAACAGACATCTCCCTATCAAAATACAAACTTTTGTACTTAAGACTTCCCAAAATGAGACCTTACTGCTACTTGGATGGTCTATGTACCAGGAAGGTTCACGTGTGCCCCAGGGCAGTCGTAAGTAGAACGTGCCTTGTGCCAGGCTGTGGGTTGGCATTTTGAACAGGGTGCAAAATGACTCAAACTGCTGCTGACATTTATGGATTGGCAGGTGGGATATGACATTGTCAGTGCTGGTATAATCTTTGAATCCTGTGTAACTGTGACTGAGTATTAGCAGGAAGAGTAAAGTAGCTCTATGCAGCCAGAAACAGCCCATAGTTTCCAGCAGGAACATTTGCCAGGACTTCCTGCAAATTTAAGCAAAAAACCTGATTTAATCTGTCCATGCATGACAGTTTTTATGAGAAATGTGGCTTTTTTCATTAGTTTAGAAATCAAAAAAATAAAACCCCAAACAGAGACCGTATCAAAACCTTTTCTGTTTGGAAAAGTAAAACCTCTTAAATGCCCTTTGGATCTCCTTTAGGTTGCTTTCAGTTTGCTTAAAGCATTTAGCAATATTTTTGATGTAACCAAAAGCATTCTATAGGAAAGAAAAATAAGTACATTTAAAAGTCATCACAAGCACATGAAATGAAGAGTAAAATACAACTAGGAGGTATACAGAAACACTGTCTATTTGGAACAAAAATGTCAAAATGTTATTGTTCCTTGCAGCAGGGCTAGTGCCCAGATAAAATTCCTTCGAGCCAGGCTGTGTATATTAATGCACATTCATGGAGAAACACATGAGTAGAAACAATCGAGAAAACAATTGAGAAAAGCATTCATACAGAAAAAGGTCAACAGTTTCTCTCTTGTTATGTTCATTTAAGAAATTTTAAATCAATGGCTGCCAATCTCGTTTTAACTGGAACATTTCTTTGACAATGCTGCAAGAGCTCAACATTTTTGTTTTTTCCCATTAAAAAATAAATCTTTGATCTGCCTGGCTAGGCCTGCTACATTTGAATCTTATCTGAAAATATATTTATAAAAAATGCCTTATGTAAAGAATTAAAAAAAATCAGCCTTTACAAAGACTAAAACCAAAATAACAAGCTTTTTGAGTTAAAGATTTTAAATTAATTTAATCTGAGTATCCCTCTGATCCCTTGTCTCCTTCCTGCCTGTCTACCCTTTCCTCCCAAAATGTGCCTTTATGAAAAAGAACACAGCAGAGTTTTACTTGACCTGACTCCTTGACCTGAGATGTGAAACCAGCTGTTTTGTCTAACCAGCCTAAAGCAAGAGTGCGAGCATGCTCCCTCCTTAATTAACTAGATCATTTTCCTTTCCTTGCTCATGGTTCACACAAGTAACATCACCAAAAAAGTGAGCTCCATTTTTTTTTGCTTACAAAATGCTAGATGTGACAATTAAAACCCAGAGAGAGACAACCAGGACAATAACCAGCAAGGCTAACACTACAGAGGGAACTCAATCTCACCTGAAGGCCACTAAAGGTGCCTAAAGGGCACCTCAGTCCTAGCACCCAGGATAATTTCTCATTGGCCAAGTGCTCTTGAAGGCCTGGGTCTGGCTGGTAGGAAACCCAGTAGAGACATAACAGAAACTGGTCCTAGGCTATATAAATCTAGGGCCATTTAGCATTTCCTTTCAAACAAGCTTGCAATCACAATCTAGTTTCAAGTGAAAAACTTCTGGCATCAGAAAATCCCCTCCAAGCCACTGCTTTTATCAGAGACTCTTGCTGAAACGCTCACCAGAACATGAGAAAGGCCAAGACCAAGACATCTGTTTTCAGAGTTTCTTCTCGGACCAGTGGAGAGGAAAGGTCAATTTAAGTTTCAACAAACTGCAGCCGGAATTTTGCTAGAAAATATGTTCATTAGGTCACTTGGACATCACCACTACCGTAAAGACCTCCCTAGCACTCTACAAGTGAAACTCACATTGGAACAGAATAATTTTAAAACACTGTTTCTCTGCATTAAAACATTTTGCTTCAATCTTTTCAGTGAATATATACTCCTGTTCCACCCTCTTTTGCATTCTGAGCAGCAGAAAAAAGATATATTAACCTATGCACCAATAAGTCTCTGGAAAAGTAAAAATAACATAAGCTCTCTGAAAACCTGGAAACCCACCCTATAACTTCAAAAAATATAAATGCCTTTGCACTGGTTCATTATTATTTCCCTTGGGAACAGTACCGTAAAGTTACAGTCAAAATTTTGTGACATTAAGTTTGGTCTTAACCGCTTCTGCCTTTCATTTTCCATTCAAGTTCTTAAATTTCAGCTCCTCTCACTGAAAAGTGGTAGTTTCCAGAAGGTTCCCAGGCAGTTCCAGAAGAATATTTAGACCTCAAGAGCTTTTAGAAAGAATTAAAGATTAAAATATTGTTACATTATTTATTTAGTCTGGAAAGAGGGCTTTTAGAAGTTGGATATAAATTTACGGTAAATTTTCAGTTTTTGCAAGGGAAGTGGACTTGCATCTTTCAGTCATAATCAGGCAAAACCTGAAGGATTAATTAAAGAAAGAGACAGAAGGAATGAATTACTGCAAACAAATGTGATTGATTTCCACACTGTGGAATATGCAGCCATTAGAGTAGTTTAACAAAGCACTTTTGAGGGTGAACAACTGAAAATATAATTTTTCTATCATAGCTTTTCTTCAAAACTGTTTCCTTTGAAATGTATCATTAGGCTGCAGGTTACTCAGCAGCTGAGAGTACGTGTTACACCTCCCAAAGCAGGTTGGCAGAAGGTCATTTTTCTAAAATGTCCTACTCTGAGACTATTTTGGATAGCTTTTCATGTACAGAAAGACAATTTGCTGGTGCCACTACCTTTTCAAAAAGCCATTATAAAGAAGTTGTAAAGTTTCGCAACATCTCAGTTGAACTCAATATCCCATGCACATCCCATGGGGGCAAAATCTGAAGCAAGGTTTGTCATATGTACCTGACGTACCACATTTGGTGGCTGTCTCCCAAAAAAACATTACCAGCTGAAAACATTGCGGTATTTAACTACCTGCATAAGGAACTGGCAGATTTTTAAACCTCTTTTGTGTGAGTTTTTTCCCTCACTGAGACACTACAGTTTAATAAAGCCATTTTAGCTAAAGGCTTTTCATATGCTGACTTTGCCAGCGGTATCTTTGTTCTATACATTTTCTATGCATTTTCCCTGTATGGTTTTTCGTTGTCTTACAGCACTATGCTACCTAGGCAGTGGCAAATGCAGCAGAAATTCAGCAGAGAGATCTCCAGGTAAGTTGTTTTGCACAGTAATATGTGTATTAACATAGGGTTTAATTATTGCCACAACAGAACATATGTTCCTGCCTACGCTCTGAGTGCCTCAGATAGGTTAACATGAGTTAAAATGAAAAGAACAGTCAAAGGTATCGGCACTTGCAAAAGCGACAGTCACAATAAAAGGCCAAGTTGGGTGGATATTCTATCATAGATCTCCCAGGCGCTTTGGAAGCCCAGATATTCATTAATGCAACTCTGATGCTACTGCGCACTCTGCTGCGTACAGCCTGCGTACATTCCTCAGAATATCAGCCTTGTCACTGCAGTAGCAAAGATGGCATCTAGTTAGGCTAGAAAGGTCTAGTTAGCATCTAGTTAGGTTATAACTGTATTGGTCCTATTTTCCGCATCCCAAAATGCGAGGGCTTACCCACCTCTCCCATCCCCACAGACTCTGAGGCAGGAAAGAATCCTCTCCTTACACTCATGCCAGCAGTTGGGTATTTCCTCCTAGATGTTGGGCTTGACCTGTTACCTACTTTTGTTCTGATCATTCATGTTTTCTGTAGACACTCATAAGCTAGTTTCTCCATCTGGCCTATCCGTTTCAAAGCATGAGTTTCAGGCGCGTTCTTCACTTAAAACTAACCACATCCAGCACAATAAAGGGGTAAGTCCAATTACTAAAGTTTTAGTGAGAACTCTCACTTCTAGATGAAGTGACCTGGTTACTGTGGTAACCCTAAAAGATCCCTGAGGCACCTAATTTCTGCTGGAGTTGGAGGTTAAGTAACAAAGGAAAGAGTTGTTTCAAAAATACACTGGGACATGACTGGTATTTTATGAGCAAATACTATTACCAAATTTTTCTGTCCACGCTGAAACCCTAAGTACTAGACATTGTATGTGGACATCTGAGCTGTTGCCCCTAGAAGGATCTGGAGAAAACTTAAAGCAGAGCAGTTCTGCATGCTTCTTGCAGGCCAAACATCTCCTGAAAGACTATTTATCTCTCTAACAAAAACCACACAGGCACAAGCCTTCACTTAATTTGCTTCTAAACGCAACACTCTCATGCTTTTTGAGAAATCAAAACTGCTGGTTACAACACAAGAAGCACAGGTGTTAGCATGCACGTGATCCTTTAACTGCTTGTGAGAAACCAGATGGCTTCCATGTGCAAATAATTCCCTTGCACGTCTGAGGTCTGCGCAGTAGAGGCAAGTGTTACTTTTGCACTGCTTATCTGTCTGCAATAATGGCAGCAACGAGCAGGACTGACCCTGGAATCCTGACTTTCCTCTGCCTGTCCAGCTAGACGGCTATTGCCCAGTCTTACTTCTTAATTCTTACTTTCAGGTGCTGATCCAAGCTGGTACCTTGTGTCTCCCATTTGTCTTTGTTCCTGAATTGGTCAGAAAAAGATTCAGAATCACAGTAGCTCACTGTGTCTTAAACAGAACTTCCTGATGATTTCTGTGGAGGCTTTTGTGTAAAAACTGATGAGAATAAAAACTCCAGAGACATTAGAGATGTAAGAATGAGTCGTAAATAATCAAGCAGATTGCATGCAAGATGATGAACTTCTCTTGCAAAGACAAGGCTTTCATTCTCGAGTATAAATCAAAGAGGTCAGCTAGTAGTAAGTCATCTAGTCTCTCTGCAGTCAGATTTGTATTTTATGCTACATCGTCCATTTTGCTTTAAAAGCTTTCTTGTTCAATGTTTTATCTAGCTGTCTGCTTAAGACAGTGAAGTATAAAAAAAGATAGAAGCTATGTTATCGCTGATCCCAGTCCTCAGATCCCCTTTTCCCCTGCATGCATGCAATGCACATTCAGAGCAATTTGGCGTGATATATCTAAGGGACATGCTTGTGTGTCATCACAGTTTTTACAATGGCACTTTTCCTTACTGAGTTTCATTGTCATAGATAAAAAATCCCTTATGTCTCTCATATTCGCTGATCATTAATAAAATGCCTGTATACTCAGATATGAGCATTCAAATGCGATTTGAAACTTCATGCTTACTTTGCTTATTTGTTTATCCTGATTTCTGGGCAAAACAAACAGCTGTGTAGGGTCTAGTTGTGCTTGAGATAGCGTGCTTGCTTTTGGCAACAGTGTTGTGAAAGCTGGCTTATATGTCCCTCTCTTCTCTTGTGCTCTACATTTCTTTCCTCCTGTTGTACTGGCACAACTACTTCTGGATCAGGGAACTGATCCAAATGAAAAAAAAAGAACAGGAAGGAATTGGTTAGCTTCTGGATCAGGCTCACAAGGTAGCTGCACAACAGAAGAGCAACATGGAGGCAGGAACAACTAATCTGGGGGAGAGAGAGAGAGGCAAGCTGGCAACTGCCACAGCATTTATATGTAGAGACAGACCTATAAATGGAGTTTCCACTACTGAAGGAGAACATTTTCTTCTACATCTCCCCCTAGAGTCAATCATTAAGCAAGTTTCTTAAGATCTGCAGCCTTTCTGGCACCCTAGGTTAGGTCAGACTACCGCGGGTACCTACCATGCCCCATGACTGGGCTATAGACACAGCTCAGTGTGTCTGCAGGGAAGAAGGGAGACTCGGGAACCGATGGTTGCATCCTTGCTCTGTACACAACGTCAATGTACACAGCAGATGTGAAACAGTAAACAAAACAAAAAAAAAATTAGACTTTAAATGTGCTCCTTGTTTCACAGCATTTTTGTACATGCCTTTTGCAATTCACTGTACAGAAACACTTTGTCTGTATTTCACTTCTTAACATATGAAAAGGAAGAGCAGTTTTGTAACAGGAAAACTTCACTGCCCATTCACAGAGCCTGGCAGGAGTCTTTTAAGTGTATGTAATAGTCCAGAGCACATTTTCAGTGCCAGTTAGGTTTCACTTGGTGACTCCTTCAAACCACTGTTGACCTTTCAAACCGCCAATGCTATGCTGGCACTGGTGTGAGTCTCAAAACAAATCTAGGACCTCAGCTCACTGGAATTTTCAGTCCATGATAACTATTTAGTGCAACATCCGCACAGGCTTTTAATAGAGCCACCAGGACTTATGTCATACTCCAGGCACATGGGACCCAATCTGCTCAATCTTTAACTAGGTCCCATCAGTATTCTGTCTCCAGGACAGTGTTAGGTGCTAAGGCAAGTGTTAATAACTTTCCATATTAACTACTGTCTAGGGAGTTTTTCCACCTTTTCCTCCTGGTTTACATTCTGCCTAAAAAAACCCCGTATTAATATCAAGGAGGAACAGTCAAGTGGTTGAAAGACAACAGTGGATCAGATTCTTAACATGCACTTTCATCCACTTCCAAAGGCTGATTATTCTTCACAAAGACATTCTAGGCATATACAGATCAAAATAATTACCTGCGAAGTTATATTAATAGATTTAATGAAGAGCTACCATAGAGACTTGAAAGTGTCCTAACAGTCATGATGAGCTATACGTTGGCAGGGTTTTATAGAAAGAACAATATGAGAGGCAGAAGAGGAAACTGCCGGTACTCTCTAGACTGCCCACACTGCTGTACAGCTTGCCGAACTCAGTGGTCTTCGCAGGCAATGTGACACCTTGCAGGAGAGCTTGTGGGATTTCATACTAAAACTCCTGCCCATGTTTGCCATAGAATTATTTCTGGATCTTCCTCCAACTACAGAGAGAGTGCTGGTGGCATTTCTGAGGCCTTACGCAGTGTGACGAGACATCCCGCTGAAGAGAATGTAAAAGCTTGTCTAAATTGAAAAACTAGAGGTATTCACCGACAGAGAGCAAAGACTCAGGCAGTGCACATTATCTACTGCAGAAATTAACAAGTGCCACATGGGTTGAGAGAGATGAATGACCATGGATGCTACAAAAGATGAAAAAAAGAAGTAACTACTTTCTCCTCTGCAAGTGTCACCATACAACCTTTAAAATATCTATATGCCAGTGAACTACCTTTTTCAACCATGTAATTCAATCCCAGCTGAGCATGACCCAAAGAATATTGAAATGTCCCCCTCAAATCCCAAATTCACCTTCCATTCCTCCAAAGTTGGTGTAGCTCACATCTTCAAGTTCAGATCTTAGCCAAGTCCAGCTCACACTCACATCATCTACAGAGCAGGAAATTCCACCCGCACTGAAATTTCCAAAGATGCTAGCATTTTGCATAACTCGCAACTAAAAATTAGGCAACACAGATTGCTATGATGCATTACTGTGGAAAAAGAGCCTTAGCTTATCTTCTTTCATACCCTCTGGAGAGCTGAAAAGTAACAGTGTCAAAGCAGGAAACTCAATTGAGATGAACTCTTACGTATTTCACCCAATTTTTTCACACCCTCCCCTTTTTTTTTCCAACTCCAGTTTTTCAATTTTTCCATATATCCATTTTCACCAACTGATTACAGAAATACACATTACAAGATACTATCCCAGGATCCTGCAAAAAATCCCACTACAGAGAGCAAATAGTCACTAAGACTAAATACTGAACAGACTTTGGGCTGTAGATACACCCAAGGGACTTGATGAAGGCTTGGATCTTTGTAGAAGCCAGCTGAGAGAAACTGCTGGTCCACTTTTAAGTGCTCAGTGCTACTACACAGGAGATGCTTGGTTTAGTAAGGAACCCTAGGGATGGACCCCTAGATGAAGTCCCATCCAGATGTTCACAGTACACCACGTTGCCCAGGGTCCGATGAAAGACATTATCACATTCAGAAGCATGAGGAGAAAAAGAGAGGGAGAAAAGAGGAAATGTCTGCCGAGCACACACAGAGAAATAAAAAGAAAAGCACTGGCTGAGTTCCAGAAATGAAAATCTGGCCCCACTGAAGTAGGTGGGAGCTTTGCCACCAAATTTCAATGGAGACAGAATTTCACCCGATGTGAACAGCACTCTGGAAATATCCTCCCTCCAGACACACTGTGGGAGCTTTTCTGGCAATGAATACTCACTGGAAACACAGAAAGGGAAATTAAACCCAAATCAAGACAACAATACCAGAATGATTAATCAACAAACAAAAAGGATGCAACAACAGTTAAACAAAAAGTATTGCAGAAGTGGGTGGAAAGAAGGCAGCAAGACCCTTATTTCCTGGACTACTGAACTTTGCCAGGAATAAAGAGGGATGCAAGGACTCGTGGTGCTGGATACACGTTGCCACGTCAAGACTGCACTGGAGGCAATCTGCACAGATTCAGTAACACAAGGAAGAAAAACTTCTAGCACAGATTCAGTCTTGGAGTATGCTCCTGTCACTAATGCTATATAAAGAGGCCAGAACCTAGCAACTTCAGCGAAGATTCCTAGGAGCAATCAGTGTCATCGCTTACAAATTACCAGACAGGCTAGTTCACAGAAAGGGCATGCTCAGCAAGCTCTGCAGTTGTGTAACTATGAGGATTTGGGAAATGAGAAATACAATGCCTGAAATACAATAAACAGACCCAACACCTATAAAGCCCCATCTATATGACAGCTATGACCCAGTTACTTACCTTACCCTCTGATTTAGTTTAGCATTTGGTTTCATACCACAACTGTGCAGTGGTCCTAGATGTTCCCCTTTTGCTGGCTTAAGGGTTCAGGCTTCCTAAGATGCTAAGTTCTACCTTTCAGAGTGTTGAATAGCCCAAATCCACCTAAAGCAGATGGAGGGATAAATTCCCATCACTGCTGGGACTCAGCCCCTAACTCCCAATCAAAGACCTCTTCTTTGCTGGAGCTTGTGCTGCAAAAAAGGGGACTAAATGGCTCCATTTCTGAGAACTACTGCAAATTGCACCACTTTGGATGTGGTGATGACAGCATGCAAACTTGCACACCTACCACTGACTAATATTCAAGTATTGTTTTCCACTTTGAGATGGGAAATCCAGCTGAAGATTCATGTCTACATATCAATGATGGGTGAGTGACAACAGCTAGCCAAGCATTAAACCAGAGTTCCCTGAGTGACTGTGCGTGACAGGCGCAGCATAGGCAGGTACACACCATGGTCTGGAAGCTCCCAAGGTCCTGCGAGCCTTTCTCAGGACTCTTCTTGCCTCACAAAACAACTGGAGTTTTAGCAGTGGGTCCCCAGCCACTCCTGTCATGGCGTGAGGCTCACAATCTTCACAGAGCTCAGGCCACCTCCCAGCTTCCCCTCCCTGCTCTCTTCTCCCTCTCTCAAATAACCAGGGAAAAACCCTCTTCGCAGTCCTTTGCCAGACCACGTGACCAGTCTCTTCAGGTGATGGAGATGTCCTGAAGCTCCATGGTTTGCTGCCTCATTACCCATGTGCCTGGACAGACCACTGGTCTCGGTGCAAGTTCCTTGTCCATGGGCTCTGCTGTCAGCCCTCAGGAATACCCCATGTTAGCGCCTATTGCCCAACGTTATTAAAGGTCAGGGATAAAACGGAGAGCATCACGGCAAAACAAAGCATCTCTGCAGGCCTTGCAGTACCCTGATGGCTCAGAGCAAGTTTTTCACACAGTTGCTTGGCTGGCAACTTGGAAAATGAAAATCAAATTTCTGTGGACTGACACTGATCCTTCTGCAGACTCTGGAAACAAAACTGGGAGGGGAGAGTGGCCGGAGAGTTACTGAGCTCTTGTGCTCCCTGGCTGCCTCAACACCATTGTTACCCCTGATGACAGACCAGAAGAACTGCTTCTCGGTGTGCCAAGATCCTGGGATGAAAAGCATGGACTACCCCTAGTGCTGGGCTTTGCACCAGGCTGCCGGCTGTTCCCAGCATGTGCCATGCAGCTGTGGGTGTAAAGGGCACGCCACGGCCCTCCTTCCCAACTTCAATAGCCGACCTTGTGAAGAACAGCAGGACAAGGACAATTACCTGCCAGAGGAGCTACTCATTTCAGGAGTGTTAAGAGGGTACAGCTGAGACCAGTATCTAGCCCAGTCTTTAGTTACATTGTGGTACCATGAAGTAAAATCTTCATGGTTTAAATCAGCCTCAAATGCATTTAAAACAACTACTGGAAGGAACAAAATAACATCTCGTTTTGAACAGCTCTTGCCAGCACTCAAGCAGGCTTGAGAAAGTTGTATGCCACCAGCTGACAGGCTGGCCACAGATGACAGCTGGGCTTATAACCTTCCTGCTCAGCCCCTGCTGGATCCAGGACTTAGACCGTAAAAGGACCAAACCTGAAACCAGTACCTAATCCACAAAGGGAGAACTTAAAAATCCACTTCTGGGTCACTTGTGGCTAAGGTTGTAAGTCCAGCGCTTCCAGAAGTTATTTTCACTGCCATGACACTGGCTGCAATATGTGGGAAAATGTGATTATCCATGGAATAAGGAGACTAATGTAAAATCATTTAAGTCTAGTCCCCTGCTCTCCCTCCTACCTTTTACATATCATATTATTACTTGCCTTCTTTTTTACACCCAGGCCCAGAGTAGTACCTAGGAATGGTTGAAAATGTATAATTTTTTCCAGGACCTACGCTGACTACATATACAAACCAATATTTTACCACATTCTCCTACCTCCCTTCAAGTATATCTGATGATTTTCTGCAATAGTCTTGTCCATACTAATACACCAACTGGTATCAAACAGGTAAGTATTTTCTACTGATCTGCAATTTTACCTAAAAATGAGAATTTTAGACTAGTACAATCCTTACTCAAAACAGCTGACAACATTCTTTTAAAACTGTCAGAAGTAGATCTTCAACAAAGAACATAATTTTTGGGAACAGAGAGACATGCAGATATTTTGAGAGTTACTGGTTCAAATGGTGCTCCTTAAACAAGTGAAAACTAAACATATTGAAAACATCCACAATTCTTTTTTTGTACAAATTGGCAGCATTATTTCACTACGCTCAGGTTTTCAAGAACAGGAAGTGTGACCATCAATTATTCTGAAATGAGAATTTCAAGTATGAATAAATAACCAGATGAACTTCAGTTGATGTAAGAAGATAAAAGGAAACGCAAAAGCAAAATCCAGCATTCTTTTTTTCTTGACGGAAGGCAGTAAAAGTGATTGCTGCATTCATTATTTATTTTATGATGCGCAGGTAAGTATAACTTCCACACGGTAACATGTGGCCCAGTGAGGAAAGGCAGGCCAAAGGACATGCACCAGTCTGCTTCACCAAGAAGCCAGATGATACAGGGGTATCATGGTGAACGGGATCATTTACTATAAACAATATCTGAAGATGACCGTAAGTTTATATTGTTTTGTGTTGACTGAAATAGCTTGTTCTGTCCATGCAGGGGACTCTAATTGGAGTTTGCTATTCAAGACACTAATTTACACACAGGTTGGAAGTGTCAGCAGTACAGCAGAATGACATGATATTTAAATTTACTTACCCTGTAGATTTCTGCTATGCTTAAAGTAAGGCCATTGCTCCAGTGAAAAAGCCCTCAAAGGCCACTTTGGCCACACTAGAGATTGGTTTGTGATTCAGGTTTCTAAACATTTATTTCTGTGCAAATTTTGCCAGAAAGAGGAACTTACTGCTTGTTGTAAAGTTACCCTCCCCAGCCTGGGGAAAGGAGTCTACATCTTGGATGACTTGTAGTACTCCCACAGTCCGCACTGGGGGATCCAGGGCTACAGAGCTCTCGTTCACTGTTATATCGCTGGCTCCTGTTATCTGGTTGGTTGGTGGTCCTCCTATGGACGCTTCCAAGTCTGGAGGTATATCATCCATGCAATCTGCATTTGGCTAATGGGAAGATAAAAAAAAAAAAGCGCTTTTACCCAATATGAGGATTTAATTAATTTACCTGTTCCCACTTCTTTAGAGTTTTTCACTTACTTTCAGTACTGAAAATGATGAATAAACATGCACAGTTTATTTGTTTTCATGTACTTAAAATCTCTTAATACAATCTGTTGGAAGAGAGACCCAAAGCATGCACTGGAAATATTCACTACTAAACTGTGTCACCTACAATCTCTAAATATTCTTATTTATACTTTTAAAAGTGTTTGGGCAAGTGCACATTAAAAAAGTAACTCACTTATTGATATGATCTGCTCAATACAGGCAGATTGCTGAGTCAGATTACAAATGTAAACAGAGACAGCAGCCAGAGGGAAATTATTATCTTTTCCCTAAATATACGTTTTATAGAGCCTATATCAGAGCTTTAAGGAATAAGAATTCAAGGGAACTGCCTGTGGGCGCATCTATGTGTGGGGTGCAAAAATAGAAGCTAAAGCTGTTTATAAGACAAGTCTTTTAACATCAAAAGACCTTTTCCTTTTCTAATGCTATATTTCCTACAAAACAAAATTATGAGAAAAGAAACAAACAAGCAATAACAGGAATTTGAAGAGTATTATTTGAATCATAGTCTTTCTTACTTTGTGATTCAGAGAAACTAAGGATGGAACCCAGTTCTGGGGTATTTAGACACTTCTCCCTTGCACTTACACAGTGAACACACCAACACCTCCAGAACAAGCCAAGCTCTTCAAGTCAAGGGAAGCAATCAGAGGGGGTTGTGGTGCCCACCTTTTGCACTGTGGGCAACTAAATATCCTTAACACCGAGTGTTCACAAACTGCACTGAGACTTCAAGTGGGCACTGCGCAACAAAGAGGATCGTTTGTCCAGAGACACTATGTCCAAGACTAGTTTCAACCCTTGATTTCTCTGGGCCTATTATGAATGCTCCCATTCATACAGCAGTGATTTCTATGGAGCTCCCCATAAACATTGGTGACAAATATAACAGTAAAAAAAGCTCTTTTTCCTCTAAAAGGAAACAGATTCTTGTGCCATTTGCCCATAGAACCAGGTCTAGTTCTCCCCAAGGCATGGAGAAAAATTGTTTGCATAACTATTTCAGGAACTGGGTTTTGAAGTTTTAACATATTATAACAAAAACAAGGTTAATTCAGAAGTAAGGATGCTACGTGTCAGGGTGCAAAGCTTCCAAAATGGCAGAGGGACATAGCAAGGTTGAACTGCAATTACGTAGATACCTTGTTAAGTTAAGAAACATGTGAAGTTAAGTTCCCATTTATCTTTATTGTCCAGCAGTCAGACAGCTAATCTGGATCAGTCACTTAGGTTTCCTCTAACTTCAATGGTTGGAGACAATTCCACTGTGTGATTCATGCCACCATAAGGTAAGTGGTATGAATTGCCCCCTCTGCCTTCCCACTGCTCAGTGCTAAGCAAAGTTGGGGCTTAAGAAGTTAGACTGGAAATCCAGCATCTGGATGGCTGAAGTCAGAGGAGGTGAACTCAACTCTGTGGATCTGATTTTTGCTATGCTTAGCTGTCTCACTTGCTAAGACATTTTTAAAAATCTCACTACCTGCCTATCTCCAACACCAGGCACCTAGAAACTAAGCAAAATATGATACAGCAAAGACTTAAACAGAGGCTTAGCTTTAAGCACAAGAGTAATTCCTTTGAACTTAGGCATAGAAGGTTACCACATGCTTACAATTTTGCAGAACCAGGAATTTAGCATGTTTTCTCTTTTCCCCATACATTCCCTGTTTGATTGTTGCCACTTCATACATATTTTTTTCACAATGAAAAAGGCAGGCATTTTAAACAATCCCCAGGTGACTTGTAGCCACAAACTGAAATTTGGGATAAAAATTAGAATTGTCTTTGTCTGGTTCCAGTCTAATTCACAAGCAGCAAGAGCTCCTCAGAACTGGGATAAAGGCATATATCTGGGATAAAGCTATACCAGGTTTTAATGAAACCTATTGAACCTGTACTTTTCTACGTGAAATACCAATCATCTACCTGTAGGACTTGGATCCAAAATTATTCTTTAGATCTATCACTCTCTCACTCACCCTTAGTTGTTATTAACAAATGCTTTCAGAATTTCATTTTTAATTTAAATTTGGCTTTGATGAAAGTGTATCTTAAAGAATAAAAAAAAGGCCCGTGTTTTCTTTTCTACTCTAGGAAAAAACTGTTTGAAATTTTTTTCAAGGGATCAGTTGTCTGTCCTTTGCTCTGATTCCAGTTTTTCCTAGAATGGGGTTTTATGACTAACTTTTAAACTTTTAAAAATGGGGATTATAATTGAAAGCCAAACCAAACATTAAAGATGCAAAAATAACATTGCTCAACAGAATTAATCCCTTTACTCCTGAATAATTTTAGTTGGACAAAACACCCCCAAACTAAGCAGCATCCTATAAAACTAATGATATGAAATACTGATCGAAAAAAAGACATTATGGCTTTTGCTGTAAGAGTGACCCAGATACATTTGCTAAGTTTAATTATATTGGTTTCACTCATTCCCTGCATGTAAGTGCTTTGAAGGCACAATTCCACTAAAGTCAAGGGAAGGCTTTGTATTGACTTCTGACGGCTTGGCTAAGGCTCTTAGTGAATAGCTTCAAGTCACCCAATCTGCTGCCAAAAATGCAGCTGTCTGCACATCCAGCAGATATTTGCAGAAAAGGGGGAGAAGCAGAGGGAAACTATTTTATGTGATACGATCACTCCAATAGCAATGTAGCTCTTTGAAAGTAAAAGACACTTTCACTGATAAGTCACTTCAAATATTACAGCCAAAAGAGGTATAGTCTGAGCTGAATTCACCAGCAAAGAGACAGTGGAAAAGGTTATGCCAACCGTTTGCTGATAAGATAGTTAGTTGATAATCCTCCGGAGCTGCAGAGAGCCATGGTGAAAAGCAGAGATGCTAGGGTGCTCAGCTACCATGAAAATGAGTGCAGTCATTTTGGTGCCTCATAGCAGCCTGGGGAAGCTGGTTTTAGGGCAGATAATATTTGAAGTCTCTGTTACGAAGTGAATTGAGAGTTTAGGTGTGAACTGAATTGAAACATTTAGATATTTGAGTTTTAACCAGTCATTTCCTGGAAAATCCCGAGTCCTCCTGCTAAATGAAGCACAATATAGCCACAGTCACGCAAGCCAGCCCTTTAATAACAACCAAAGGACAAACATGCAGCTGGCAGGAAAAGAAACCCATATATTAGCCCTGCCTATGGTAAGATATCCTCATTTCTCCCATTGTAACAGCCTGCAAAAGCACTTCTGCAAATTTGCGCTCAAGTCTCCCATCAGAGACTGCTGCCTGCCTAAGGCTGCTTTCCTGTGTGTGGAAACTTCAGTTAAGATGGCTCAGCAAGACTCAAGAATGTGGTTAGGGAATGGCATTTTGCTTTATCCACTCAACAGAAACGTTTGCCACCTCTCACTGAGAAGCCCTAGAGCTTTACAGCTTCTTCCAGAGAAATGTCTTTTCCCACAACAGCCTACTGACATCTGGCTGAGTTACGAGCCTCTGAAAATACCAGTTCATGTGAGCTGATAGAGACTGGTGGCTTATTGGGACTGACAATTACACTCTCCAAAGAGAAGTGGGCTTTGCATGCTGCCTGCAAGCTCATGGTGGCACCAGAAAGCATCCCACAGGACCGATGCCCATGCTGGGCTGCCCTCAACTGGTGCCGGGCAGCACGAAGGGTGAGGATGCACAGAACAGGTCCTGCGAGCTGAGCAGAGAGCATGAGCAGCAACCCCAGAGCAGGAGCTCAAAAGGATAAAGGTTGGGCAGGAGGGGTTATGCAGAGGAGAAGCAGGAAAGGGCATGAGGTAGAAGAGGGGGAGGCAAGGAGTTGAGGTGTATTTTAGAAAGAGAAATACAGAAAAAACAGAGGAAGAGGAGCAGCAGTACAAGAATTTTTAACCCCCAAGCTACCAGATGCTCTTACAGTCCCACTTCCTTTGCTGTCAGCCAGAGGAAAGCCCTGACACAAAGGCTACCATCTGCTCCCAGTTCCCATGGACAACTGTAAGTCAGCTCTCCCTGCATGACCTTAATCGATGATCCTTGCAGGTGGGAGCCAGTATGCTTCCTCCAAATGATGGAGTGGGCTCTTTTCAGTTTGTTGTCTTAGAACAACCTAGGGAAATTTTTACAGGAATTTATACAATAAAATCCTCTAATCAAATTTTGTTAGTGGAACATTAACATCCAAGTGCTTGATTTTTAGTGTTAAGACAGACCAGCACTAAGGCTGATTCGGAAATCTTCATTTGACCCAGATGTTTATGTTGGTTACAGCAGTATCTTTAATTACCTGCCCAGTACAATTATTTCCACAGAAGCTCCATGTGGAAAGCTCTCAGTGAGGGGAGCAGAATGCATCGCCCTTCTGCTACATGATACAGAGAGAACAAGACAGGGAGCTGTGAGAAAAGAAACGATGGCTGAGGAAACTGAATGGCACTTTTAATTATTCCTGGCAATTAGGTTCTATACCTGCCACTATGGAGCTGTTTATACGTAGTAAAAGTGAGTCATGTAAACCAACACCTTTACACATGGCCTCTTGGCCATGTTTTTGCTCCCCTTGATGTACCCAGCCTCAGACAGCCTGCGGACAAGCTTAGCCTTCAGCAGCTGTCAGTGAAGTCAGTGAGAGCCGTATTCTGGATGTAAAGACCGACTGACGGTACTAAACTTTCTGGAAAGATGTTAACAACTCACCGCAGGCCTCCAAAATGTAGGAGGTCTGATTTGGCTATATCCCCTGATTATGAAGCTGGATGAAGAGCATACTAAAGAAATGCTTGGGCAAAAATGGGAACGGACCAATGTGAGAGCAGAAATCCTGTGGTCCTGCATGGTGCAGAAGAAAGCCATGGAACAATATACTGGGTATGAAGAAGAGGTGTCAAAATCCTGGGTAACTGCTCACCGGCAGGCCTGTGAACTGAGACGTGGAACCTGGGAAAAAACTTTTGTATTTAAGCCTAGGCACAGAGATGCTGAATGGCAGAGCCAGCCTTCGTTCCAGCCTTTCCCAACATCTCAAATACTGATTTAACAGGTGTATCAACTTTTAATATTCTAAAGATAATATACATGCTTAGCAGAAAAAATAGGCCAACTGTAATGACATGTTACCCTAACTACAATGCTCTACTTCATTTTGCCCATTCAATATTTTTAGCTGGGATTATATTAGGTTAACATATCTGCCTACTTCAATAAAAACATACTTCATCACTTCCTACGGAACCACTTCTTCAGCAACCTGCTTGGCTTCCTAGTCTCAATGAAAATTAACTGTTGGGGAACGGCTGCATCAGGTCCCCTAATACGTTCGCATGAGCTATTTTACTTTATATAGCTCTTTCATATATGAGCTGGCATGTCACCATCTCTAACTGGGGAGGGTATTTACAGCACCTGTTAACACACCAACCGGTGGTGTTTCAGTATTGAACTTCACTATCACGTGGCAAGCCTTGCATGGTGTGAGAAAGTGACTCACTTCTTCCAGGAGAAGCCCCTGTGGTTAGGAAACTGGATGGCAGACAGGACGTGCACTATCTGAATGTAAACATGCAACCTAAAAAGATCAATTGCTTTGGCAATTCTAACCGCATCTGAATGTTCCAAATAACAAAGAGCTTAACAATTTATTGTATGTCATGTGGTCTGCCGCATGCTTAGTTACTGGGAGAAACGTTCCCTAACTGGAATTAGGAGTACGGAGCTTGCTACAGATAGACTTTAAGAGAAATCTGACAGAAAAAAGATTTGGCTCCCCAGAATGAGCCACTAGCTGTCCTCGACTAGTATAGCAGGGAAAATTTCATTTTGCAGACCTTCTGCTTTGAGATTTGAACTGAGAGCATGATTAAAAAAATAAATCCAGTCCTGAATTAAAACACAAACAAAAGCTATGTGAAAGAATCTAGAAATCCACCAAAACACCAGTAAACGATCCTCTGCTTCACAAAGCAGGCAACACACAAGTCCCAACACCCAACCGACCCCCATACACACACTCTTCCTTGCTAATAAAAGTGGGGTGCAAGGAGAGAGGTAGAGTGAGACATTTCAGCTTGTAGTCCCCTTAATAAATCAGTAACATGGCAAGAAGAGTAGGATGGGAACAGACTGGCAAAGGGATAGGGATATACCCAAGTAGCTGGTGTTTCCCTTCTGCCCCGACCGGCTGCTCTGCGACATGCTTACCGGGATCCCTAGAGCTTTTAGAATATTCATTTTACACATCGGGCAGGTACGATGGTCTAGCAGCCAAGGATCTACACAGGACTTGTGGAAAAGATGCCTGCAATGAAAACCAGGACATTTTAATTCAAATCCACCACAGCACAATTTACCACTTAATACCAGACACTTCTGAATTCAGTAAAATTAGAGTATTTCAAATGGTGTGGTTTGTGACCTCTGCAAGGACTCCAAAACTATACCCTGTGCACACAAGACTAAAATTATTTCTGCAGCATCTCAAGCACGTGTGCACAGTGTTGCTCACCTGCGTTTGGAAAAGAAAACATATACATAATTAGAGAATTATGAAAATTACACAAAAATGCATCAGCAAAACTCATACTCTTTAAATGTTAAAGGCTGTCAGTAAACAAAACCTGCTTGCTGGTAAAGATAAAAATCACATTAGTGTTTCTTGATGGTTCTACAAACAAACCTGATTACACATAATTTAAATGCAAAGCCATCAGGGGTCTGGTATTCTTTAGGATGCAGGCATAAAGAAATAAAATTAATTTTAAAAAAAAGGCTACTTTTCATTTAAATGTAAAAAACAGGATGATGCTTTTTAAAACATTCTCCCTGACTTTCCTGCTCTTTAGAAGTTGCCCATCAGAGTGAGCTCCTAAACAATTTCAGCCCTGAAGGGGTTATAGCTAATCCTGTGCTTGGTCTAGTGACTACCTGAGCCCTGTGGCTGCTGGGGGCCACTTTTCTTAAACATTATCCAGGTGGAGGAACTGAAAGTTCGTTGTCTGGCTTCGCCTGACACAAACTGAGATTCAGTACAGAGGTATTTGGCGCAGGTACCTGACTGAGAGAGTCTATTTTCTCTTGCAAGCATATTCTGTTACCCTGTGGTTGCAGAAAACAAATGTGATAAAACGCAGTAATGTGGGCTTGGGATTTAAGAAATGCTCTTGAGTAGGCCAAGTAGAGGAGTCGGGGCTCAGCCCACGGCAGTGAAATTTGTACAGCTCCACTCCTTCTGAAGAAAAGGGGGAAAGTTTCCTACCATGCACATAGCCTCAGGAATCACACTGGCATGTAGGAAATTGAAAATTGACTTGCCTTTCTAAAAATCTGTTTTAATCAATTAATTGAAGAGAACGGAATAGTACAGTTGGAAGGGACCTTAGTCCAACTGCCTAACATAACCTAATAATAACAATAACAATAATAATAATAATAGAATCTTTGGGTTGGAAAGGACCTTTAAGGTCATCTAGTCCAACCCCCCTGCAATGAGCAGGGACATCTTAATAACTTAAGAAAAATTGAAAGAGGGTATTTTATTCCGAAATATGAGGCTCGATACACATACACAATCTTGGTCCAGAATGTGTAAACTAAGACTAATTAGCTTGTTTTGAAACACCATATAGATCAGCTCTAAATTTCCTTTCTAAGGCTTGCAACAGGTGTCCCACATTTTATTTGGCAGAGCCTGAAAGTCACGTTTCAGTCTGCTTGAACTTTTACATTTGAGCAGTCCCCAGCCTGTGTTTCCCTGTGCTGCCTCTGCCCCGTGTGCGTCGCTCATACAACACAGCCATATGAACCCACCAGGTAACCGCAGGTGGACACAGCTCACAGCTGCCCAAGGCTCTGTCGGGAGCAGGGCACATACCAGCCTCCACGTGGAAATGCAATCTCTGAGAAAGCCGGCACGACTTAACGCATCAAATAATTTTAAATATTTAAGTGGCACATATTCAGCTGAATGGGTCGGCCGCTGTATCGTGTCGTGGGCTCTCTCATACAACAAAATACACACAGCTTTGCAATTTAATGGAAGATATTGAGGTGCATTTTCACCAGTATCGATTTGCAACCCTGGATCTTATTAACACAATACTGGCCGACATACTAGCTGGCTGGCTTACTAGCTGGCTTCAGTCCTAAATAACACTAGACATTCAAAGCTAAAACTGTGTGAAATCTCAGAATCGTATTCTTTTCACTGCGCTTTTTTTTTCTCACTGCTTCTAGAAGAAACAGGTCCTTTGTGAAACAAAGCTACGTGGCAAATTATCGCATTCCTGTACTTGGTCTGACTTCACACAACTATGGGAAAGGGCAAATTTGTTCTTGGAAGTTCAACCTAGTCTAATTATATCAGTTGGCTGCAATACCAAACTTTTGTCAAACCTCATCTGATCCTGTATGTCAACATGATTAACACAAATGAAGTATCGTAATACTTGAAGTTTAAACCACTACTTTGCTAAGGCTGCTAAAGTTCACAAGCCTCCTCCCAAACAAGACTTGCTTTACTGGGTAAAAACACAATGCACCAAATTTCAGTCTCTGTCCTGCATAACTCTTCCTTCCTTTTATCTCAGGAGGGACATATTCAGTACATCATCAGGTAAGCATTCTGAATAGCTGAAAGCATATACAGTCCTTAGGCATGTGTAATTTTACATTTAGAAGTCTAACCAACAGAATTCCTTGGGTGTGTTAATTCATGGAGGCTACTGAATGTCAATGTCTTGCTTTTCAGCTATTTGAGATAACTGAAATTCTTGATAGTGATTGGTTTTCTTTAATTATATCCTCACATTCATAAACAAGTATGTTCAACTGCAAACATCTGATGCACATTTGTGCCAAAATAATCATTACATTTCCAAAATCTGAGATATTTATTATTCGTTTGAAAAAAAAAATCAGATTTCCAAAATCTGTTTTGGATAAAAAAAATACGTAACTTCTATGAAGCCATTTTCCCATAGACTAGAAAGTCTCCTTTTGTTTTCAAGTTCAAGCTTTGCAAGCCTCAGTCAAACTGTGGTTCATATTACAGCATTTCATAATATCTGTTAATTACCAAACGCTTGGAACTTTCATGCCTTAAAGACTTTAAAAACCTGAAGTTTAGTGTTCCTAAAGTTAGCTTCAAAAAACAATTATTCTAAAAGAAATCATACCAATGCAGAGTAATTTAAATAAATGACAGATCATGTCACTTTGCATTTCTCAATACTACACTAGCACAGTGTATTATGTCTCTATTAATTTCAGATATAATATGTACAACAGAACGTACTTGATTATTTGACAGATATCTACAGAAAAATGGAATGTTAATTGAAATCAGATAAAGATTTGCATTTTAAAATTTTTATACTACATTATATAATTAGAGCGCTCATAATATCTATTTTTGAACACAGAAACATTTGTGCACAGAAGTGAGGTGGCAGGCTTTGCAGATTTGCATTTGAAAATTTATTTTATTTGTTATTAGCTACAGCACTATATAAATGCTTATGGCTTTCAACAAATCGTCAATTGTTTGATATCGTGATAAGTTTATCATCCAAATCAGGCAAAATAAGGGTCAGCACAAAGACGAGAGCGCAACTGTCATATGGTAGGACAAAGATGTAAAAAAATGTAAAAAGATCAACTGCAATAAAAACCCCTCTCCCTCTGTAGTTCTGACTGATGCAACTTTTAAAAGGAATGAGAGGGTAGAGGCATCATGGATGAGTTCAGAAGTAATGACCCATACAAGGAGACAGTAAGAGAGATGTTTCAAGGACAGGCTCAGGACATGGCTTTGACAATCGAAGTCAGAGCTAGAAAAAATAAGGGTTTTGTTTGTTGTGTGCAACCACATGCATTGCAAAACTATCTTGATTCAGATGGGTTAAAAAGTTTCTCCAAAGAACTGTAATTGATTAGCTGAAAGAGAGGAAGGGGAAAGGAGAGGAGATGTCGTAACAATCCTCATACAAAACAAAAGCTTCCATAAGGAGAAAGGAAACAACTGTTCTTCACCTCTCATAGGGATAAGAGGCACAAGGATTTGTTTAAATTGCAGCGAGTGAGATCCAGGTTACACAACAGGAAAATCTTCACCACAGTCAGGGCAGCGAAGCACTTCAATAAACTATCAGGGGAATTTGCAGAGTCTTCATCCCAGGAGACTGCAGCATGTTGGAAAAAACTCCCAAGAACGACACGTGCACGGCCAGTGCCCCTGTGCTGTTCCAGAAGTGGTGGCCTCCTGGGATCCCTCCTGCACTCTTCTGTGACTCTGTGACTGCACGTGGCTGTGTAAAGCTCACAGAGCACCAAGAAAGAAAAAGAACCTCAAAATCCCAGAGCATTTCATTTACTATTATCTAAACAGCGCTTCATATTTTTTAACTGGAAATTACTTTTAAACATACAAGAAAAAAATTTTCATTTCAAGCTTAACCCAAAATGATAATAATTTGATTGTTGTAAAGCTATCATAAAGCTTTCAGCTTGCCAAGAATTTTGAGAAGCTCTTTTTCCAGGTTAAGGGAAAACTCCTCCTAGTCTTTCTACTCCTAGTCCCAACTTTCCAAACTGCATGCAAACAAACCTAGCAGTCTAGGTTTCTTTTCTAGCAGTCTTTCCTTTTCTCAGAAGAAAAGCGTGAGCTAAGAGAAAAGGAGGCAAAAGCAGAAAAAGAGGTACATCTCTGGGGGCCCTGAGTAAGACCATCAGTCGCCTGGATTAGACATAGAGTTGAGACAGAGGACTGAGAAGGATTTTGGTGAGAGACTGAGCAGCATTGTAGTATCCAACGAGAAGGTCTGGGCTTTCAGAGGTGCATGTACATTATTATTTGTTTATTTTTGAGGAAGAAGGTGATGATGAGGGTAAGTGAGAGGAAGGAATCAAAGGGAATGTGTGTGATGAAATAATTTTCATGGAAAGCTAATAAAAAGAGAAAGGAGGAGTGAAGCAGTCTCTGAAATCATAGTTGTTCCTGGAGTGAAGGCTCAGGGGAAGGGAAAGCGCTGGAATGGGGTCAGAGAGCACGTTTATTGGTGACAGAAATGAAACAACCAAAAAAAGAGGTTATGAAGAACTCAGTAGACATGAGGTTGAAAGAATTGTCTTGACTCTCTGGAAGTTTAGTCAAGTTAGTAAAGTTTAGTAAAAGGCACACGCTGGGAGCAGCAGCACCAGTAACTTCTCCAAAGACAGAGCAGAAAAGACAGAGGTGTTTTGAAGCCACAGATGGAGGACAAGCAGAAGGAACCAGGGCTATGACAAGAGATGTCACTCTGGGAACAATGAACTTGGTTACATTTGAGGTTGTGTCAGTGCCCTCAAAGATAACTTCAGTGATGCTTGCTACCATTAAACATAAAACCAGCTGCAAGACAACACTTTTTTTTTTTTAATCAAGTGTCAGTCCTTATTTATTTAATACTTTCTGTAGAGTGAAGTTTATTAATACAGTCAGTTGTGGGAGCTGGCTAAAGACGACAGAGAAGAAGCACTAGTTAACTGGAATTCTCTTAGCTCTCCAGAGTGGGATACACAACAAGCTATCCCAGTGCCTGCTCTCTGCCAACAGAAAAGAGAGGACATGTGGGAAAACAGAGCAAGTGTTAGTAAACATGTATCTATATGACTTTAGAGCTCATCCACTGCAATATTGTCTGGTGGATTTTTGGTACCAATTTCTTAAGAGATTCAGGCTCCACCAGCCTTAAAAAGAAATCTCAAGATATGTAGGGCTTTTTATAAAGAGTGTGCCTGCTAGCAGTGGTTTTCCCAGTACTGTCTGCAGTACAAAGCAGCATCTTTCATGTGCGGCTCTTGGGGCATATTTGGCTTTGCAGGTAAAAAGTCCTACATCATAAGCACCTCCTGGATAGAAACACTAAGGTCAGCCAGCACTGGTGTCATATGGTGCTGGCTTCTGTAAGGCTTGCTGAAATGCCAGCCTCTTATTAAACAGCAGTCTAATGAGGTTCCCACACTAGAAACTGCACACAGTTTAACTGAGGATGCTGGAGGAATAAACCTACTGAGTCTGTAGGTCTTTATCAAGATATAACACTCTCCTACTCACTTAAGACAGAAATTAATCCACCTTTTTTTTTTTTTTTTTTTTTTCTTGATGCGAGACAAGACTGACAACTGCAGAAAGAATCATGACTACCATTTCCTGTTTTGGAAGTCCAAACCCATGCCTATGTGTAAAATACTGCCCTCACAATTTGTGTAGCAGGGAAGCCAGGGTTTGTGAAGTAGCTGCTGGAAAAAGATATTTGAGTTTTTATAATTCAAAACTGCTGAGGCTCAAACTGTTAGTATTTTACAAGACAGTTCTGCTGCTGCTACCCTTTTAGCATGAGTCATTTTCTAGGCGACCTTTTAAGTCAGCCAAGAACTGAACATCACCTGTTAACTATGCGTTTCCTATTCACTCTGCTTGACTCAACACTGTGAATGACAAAGTCTGACTGGAGCCTCACTGAATTATGAGGCGAGACCTAAGTGAAAGATAGAGCTTAGAAATATTTTTTGCTGTTGTATAACTGCCTCCCAAAACTGCCTGTCTCTATCATGCAAAATTTCCAAGCTTTATTATGCTTCTATGAAAACAAGCTTTGTCAAACCAAGGTCCATATTTTCTGATAATTTTTCATTTTTCTGTATTTCTGCTTCATGAAGTGATGAATTTGTGTCCGTTCATAGGAAAAAAAAAAAGAGTTCACATGCAATTTGTCATTGTGGGGGATTTACAGTAGGTCAAATTTATGATTAATCTGTTGCTTTTTGTTTGCCATTTAGTGATAGCAGTAAACAGATTTAATGAGTCACATGAACAGAAATGGACAGCTTGTAACATTCAAATATCTACTAGGGAACAACACAGCAGGAAAAGAAACAAATATTTCAGTTTCTCAAGCCAGTGAACATGTCTGGAGAAGAAACTCTATTAAAAAAATCATCTCTGCTCTGTATGTACAGCACTTGAGATTACTACTTCTAGGGAACTCAAAGACTTGCTCTTGCTCTCCTAGGGGAACCACTGTTCCTAGGAAATTTCCTAAGAGATTGATTTCCTTAGAGAAATCCTTCATTAGCTAACACTTCACAGATGACAATACAATAGCACAGGGAGATGAATACAGCTGTTATAGGTGGCAAGAGCCTGTGCTCCTGTGTCACATCACTGCGAGTGTACGTGCTGCGCAGGGCACGTTCACATGACGGGAAGAATAGAAAGAACAAGCCCAAAAGCTCTTCTTGTCACCTCCATGTCCCACACACCTGAGAATATTTTCACGGCAGCAATAGATAACGTGGTCTTTATCACATTCCCTTTATGCTTTACTGTTTCTACTCAGCATATCTCCTTTTACGGTTGGTTGGGTTTTTTTGATAGAAGTCATCCCTTTCTCAGCATCTGGACATGGCCCAGGACAGCAAAAGAAGTAGCTCTCTGGGGAGCAGGAGCCTGCTCTATCCCTGGCTTCTGTGCCCAGGGTTCACCTTGAAGTCAGGGGCAAATTCTTCTAAGGCATTTATTCTGGACTGATATAAAAAGAGTGAGGAAAACTGAGAAATCAAAACTTTTAGGTTAAAAATACTACTGAAGACTTTGTAATAGGTCCAGATCAGACAAAATTTCTGACTATCATGCTAAACTCAGGTTCTTGCCACCATTAATACTACTTTCTACTATTTACTACTTCAAGTTGAATAAAGAGGCATTTCAGATACCTTTACCAACAGACTTTGAATAATCAAAATTATAAACTCACTCTTCCCTCCCCAAGCTCTCAGGCAATCTCACCAGCAAGAGCCTGTCTTGAAGTAGAGAGACTATGAGAGCTAAAAGCACCTTCAACCTTCAACTTACCTGCAAGGCAAAATTCTGACAACATCATTGGGCTTATAGCCTTCAATACAAACAGCACAGTTATCAAAGTCTGGCTCAGTTTCCTAAAGGAAAGAGAACATTAATCATTTTCATTTTTTGATTTTGTCAGCTAATCTCTTCATACAAGAGCCTATCTGACAAAGTGAAACAGACACTGACAAGCAAGTCAGATTTTCCAACATGTTTCCAGTTGGAAAGTTGCCCTGGGAAGCATGCAGATTTAATTAGCATGTTTTAACTTTCTGGATTTTCTGCATCTTCACAGAATCACCACCTTCTCTCGCTACTCCATCCCATCTGTACATTGCTTACCAGTATTCTTTCCCTGCCTGAAGGACACACAGTAGCTAAATAAGCAATTGCCATTTCTGTTCTGTCTCATTGTCCCAGTGGTCTGAAGGAATCCTCAGCACAGAGTTTCATTTGGCAATGAGCAATTTGAAAAATTACCTTATCACCTTTCCTGATTGTTCTGACTTGCAGCTTGCTGATTGCTTTCTTTGCAGCATCTCCAAGCCGGCGCTGTAATACAAAATTTGCTCTTAAGCATTTCTTCATGCAGAAATCATCACCTTTTCTCCCTAGGCTTCTTAATAATCTGAAGTGACTGTACATGAAACAGGACATTTCTGTGTAAATATAAACAGATGAGGTCAGTCATGCTGTTATTCACAATAAGGGCACAGGAGGTAGTCTAAGCTTGCTGGTAACCCATGGCCGATGAAGTAAAGCTACTCTAATGGAGTTCCAGTGGAGAATGCATGTGACTCCATCTTCACTATTCCAGTGAGTAGCAATACATGTAAAAAGTCAACTATTTAGGCATCTTACTTTTTCGCTCTCTGTTTTTAATAACACTTGTAAAAAATACATTATTAAATGAGGCCTGGGCTAATGAAGCAGAGTGAACGTTGGACTTAAGATTCAGAAGGTCTTTATTCTTACGCTGTTCCAGAACAAGTTCATGATCTTCAGCAAGATGCAAGTGCTGAAAGTAAGCTGTTAATTTGTTAACCACAAAAAATATGAATGATCTTCTCTGCTGTTCTCTTTTCCTGCAACAGAGTTGCCTACTTTATAGGAGCAATGCCAGGTATTAAAATGAGGCGAAAGCATCTGCAGTTTCTTACAAGTAAAGCACTATATAGTCCTGCAGTAACATCCTATCCATACATAACCATTTGCTTGTTCGTTGCCTTGCTGTCTTTCCCTCCAGTGGACCATGAATTGCTTACCACGTGATGTTTCTGACTATTCTCCCATATTTCCAAAACACTGTTACTGTGCTGGCAGGGTCACAGCCACTCAGGATTAAAGTATGTAATAACAACCTGATGCAAAACACCCTGCTCTCAAACGCTGAAGATGGAGATGCCTGTCTCTTGTAAGAGGCTGAGAACATTATGGGGCAGTTCAGACAATCACTGCTCAGCAGAGCTACCTCTGCACCCTGTGCTATTGAGCCTGTATCAGTGCTCAAAGGACCTGGGGGCTCACTTGTGCTAACCCAATGACGAGTCGATCTGGAGACAGACTCACAGGCTGGAAAGGTCTTTGAGAGTCATGTACTCCCACCCCCTGCTCAAGGCTGGGTCAACTTCAAAGTCAGAGCTCTGTCCAGTAAAGTTTTGAATATCTCCAGGAAGGGAGATTTCACAACCTCCGTGGATAATTTGTTCCAGCGCTCAACCACTCTCTCAGTCTTTTTTTTTTTTTTTTTTGAAACATACAAATGGAATTTCCCTTGTAATTTGTGACCATTACCCTTGTCCTTTCTCTGGCCACTCCGAGAAGAGTCTGACTCTGCCTCCTTTCCCAACCACCCGTTATGCAGCTGAAGGCTGCAGGCAGAGGCCTTCCTCCTCCTCTGCTCTCCTCCTGGCTCAGCAAGCCGAGCTGCCTCTGCCTCTTCTCAGACATCATGTTCTCCTGTCCCCAGACCATACTGGTGACCCTCCTTGGAGTCTCTCCAGTTTTTTCATGCCTTTCTCGTACAGTTTCATGCAGCAACACCTACTCCGATGTTTTCTTGTCAGTTTTATAACAGTTCATGAAACAGTGCATCCCAGTTTGCCACCAATAAGTGACTTAAACTCTCCTCTTCACCTCCCCTCCCCATCCATGTTTCCAGCCATGTATTGTTAGATAGGAGGGAGACTTAGGAGCTTGGTGACTCAGAAGCCGTTCAACTTTTCAGGCTGGGAACACCGCCTGTGCCTGAGTTCAGAGGGGCCTGTCAGCGGGAAGGGTTTCCAGCTGGAGGGGGTGAGAGCATGAAACCAAAAATGGAAGGAAGCTGGATGTAGTTTGTAAATTGAGACCTAATCACCATACAGATATGATTAATAAATTACCACTTTGTTCTTCAGATTCAATTAAAATCACTGAATTAAATTTGGAGAGTAGGCTTATTGGATTGCAAAGACATGGGAGACTAACAAAACGCATGCGATACTGAAAGCAGAGAGCAATTTCAGATCTAGCTGAAGAGGTGAAAACGATCTTGGCTATCATATGAGATTTACATATGAGCTTTCCAGCATAGCTATTACATGTGAGGGAGTATGTTGTAGTTATACAACATCTTTTCTGTGGTACATTTTCCTCACAGTCTCCCTTAAATAATGGGATCAGTGGAGAGTTGGAAACATTTCTTGCCAGCTATTTGTTTCTTTAATGTAAATCAAAGACAGACTGATAACATAAAGCAAGACAAGAGCCATTATGTCCTGCTTCAGGAATTGCTTGTGATTCCTTTTCATCATTATTATTACTTAAACTAATGAAATGTCTCAGTTCTTCTTTGCATGTTCTTCAAGGGGAAAGGACAAGATTAAAGACTCATGTACATCTTTGATCTGCTTGTTTTCATGTTTGTTTTCTCTTATCTATCTTAAATAGACAAGTTCATTACTTATATGCAAATGAGAATAATTTAGTTTTTGAAAGAACAGGAATATCTTGGAATAAAGTCATACTTTCAAAGGATTCTTCCATTTGAACAAAAGGCATGCTATCACTAACCAATGATTTCCCCTAAAAGATAAGAGGCATTACAATAGTTTAAGAGTTTAAAGTGAGGCTTAGAGATTTACAACCATAAATCTCATGATTTCATTAGCAAGACTGCAACATTCAGTACTGGACTAGAAGGACTTAAGTGTATCAGATGCAATGGTCTTGTGGAGATGGTGATACAAGTTAAAAAGAGGAAGTAAACGACTGTAGATGCTGTGAAAGAGAAATTATGGTAAGTGCTTCTCTCCTAATGGCCTTACTAAACTGTCACCTTTGCAGGGAGGAGATCGCCTTGTGCCTTGCACAGAATGAAGCGCACCATCAGGATGAGATATCAGACACACCTTCTGTACGACAGATAAAGTTTGCAGACTCCATCATGGGAAGCATCTTCCCAAGACTACTTCAAAGATTAACGTCTCTGTTCAATGGCCCAAAACTCTCATCCAAAGCCACAGCCAGCAGTCCTCCTTCTCAGATAATTGCTTGACCCTCCACATGCTGCCAGTCACATACTAAAGTAGATCCTTCACTGGAGATTAACTCAGGACACACAGTACCCTCCTCAGCCCCTGTGCAATCACTGCCTGCTGTGGCTTTCGCCATCCTGCAAAATTCATGGAGCCCACCTGGTGTCAAAATGACTTTACAGAAAACTTCTTAACAAGAAACCAATGGGAAGAAATTACATGTAAGAAATAAGGTCAACAGGTCTAGCACTTAAACATCATCCCCTGACCATCTTCCTATCTCACGTCTCACAGACGACAAAGAGAACTCTAGTATTACTGCTGAAATATGAAATCTGACACACTGACAGAGTTAGTTTTGTTTTTTTTTTAAGCCCGTGTCCTGGCTGTTACAGGGCTGAGACAACAGGTCACGTTTTGCTGAATTATCTCCAGGACTTAACTTGTCGTGTAATTCCAAACTGCTTCCAATTAGCTCTGCAACTTGATGTCTCTTGGTACAAACAATTCCCACATTCTTTCACAGAGAAACTCTGTTCAGGAGGGCTCCAGGAACAAGCTGCTGAGGAAGCAGATTGCCTATGCTTTCCTTATACAAATTTATCCTCTTCATATCAAAAAAGGGAGTATCATCAGGGCAACCACCTACTTCCTGGACACCTTGTTAGGTGGGAAAAAAAGAGGAGGCCTTGGATTTTCATCCATGTGAATATTACTACCTATCTTCTACTTCCACATATACCGTACAGTCTCCTGTGCTAGAGATACTCTTAAAAATTAAATGTATTAAAGCCAAAATTGAAATCTAACCATATTTGTAGCTGACACCCTGGCTGCAGGTGCACAAGCCCATAATGGAGAACAGTTTTGCGCTCTACTGCATTAATTGCCAGCCAAGTTGGGACGAACAGACCAGGGCATTCAGCGAGAATCCTTGAAGTCCTGATTCTCTGCTCATCAAAATCAGGAACCTAACTGGTATGAGCTGTGTCTTCCTTCTGGCACATGAACCTGGATTTTGCACACGTGGTGAGGAAGAGTGGTGGCTGAAGATATACATACTGTATGTCCAGGTTCCATCTCACTGGGGAGTCACAGGAAATGATTCCAGTAGATTCTTCAGTCTTTCTAGCTGCCTCTCTCACTAGCTGGACTCGTTGCTTTCTTGATGGATAATTATATTGGTTCCTTTTGGGTTTATTGCTTGATCAGCAACTTAAGTGGTGTGCAAGAAGGGAAACGGACCTGGAAAGGAGGGTCACTATACAAAAGAGGACAAGGAGTCAAAGGTGGTTATGAGGCTGGACAAAAGGACACACGATGTTTTTTATGAAAGGAAGAAATAGTTGCAATGGGTCAGCTTGGAAGAGGCAAAATGGAAGATGACTTAGGGAGACCCGGAGTAATCAAGGAAAGATGTTCAGAAATGTTGCTGTCATGTACCAGTGCAACATCCCTCCTGCTTGGAGATAATGGCTTTGTCTGCTAATCATATTTTGCAGTCAGCCACATTGCCCCATTCCCTCACATTGTCCCATTCCCTCCCACAGTGCCCAAACTACCAATCCAGAGGAGGCTGAACTGCTCCTGGTAGCTGCCGGTACCAGCCAAACCTAGGAAGTACATGCATGACAGAGGTTAACAAAGAGGAGGCATAGGTTCTTATTCAACACTGAAAACATAGGTCCTCACAAGATCTTCTTTAAAAAAATGTGGGATTTTAAATCATTCAGACGTCAAAATGAATTTAAGCTTTTTATTTTTTTTTTAATTTTAAATGAAGTCTAATAAATGAGTCACAATTTTTTGCACTTTCAGAATAGGGCAGTCAGTCTGCATAGTTAGATGATAATGCATTGTGGGGTAGGAAATGATAGCACAACTTTCTCTGAATAGTCCAGCTGGCTCACCCTTCATCTGATGCTCTGTATATCCAAACATTTCAACCTTTGGACAAACTTCAGCCTGAGTATATCAAATACAAACAGAAGGAAGCATCTTTCCTAAAGTTGGCCAGCAATGAAGGTGCTTACAACACATGCAAGGCTTTCCAACAAGTAAGCACAATACCTTCATACAGACACATGAAAGTTATAATGGCAAAAGATTTTGAGCACAATGACAGAAGAATCTTGCTCCAGCAAAGCAACACAGTTTTTCTTGCATATATCTGAATATCCAAGATATTACCATAAAAGTTTGTGATCCCATCCTTTTGCTACAAGAAAATGTGTCAAAGAAAAAAAAAAAGCAGAAATTTAGAGGAACAGAGAGGAACCCTCATGGAAAGGGCACGACCAAGATGAGCTCTTCTGAACTACCTACATCATTATATTCCATAGCCAGGACTAAAAGAAAAAACAACCAAACCACAGCGACTCATTAAAACAATTGTCTGCACATCGCTACCATTTTTCATATGAAAAGAGCTAATAAAGAGATTAGAGAAGATGTCAGGCAAAACTGGATGAAGAAAGTACATGAAGAAATTCTAGTTCGCCCCATGTCATTACTACAGCTTCAGCAAAAAATTAATAATACATAATTGCTTAGGAGGCATGCTTTCTTATTCTACTGAAGAACAGAACTAGTATAATAAGAAAGTTATTAAAACCTCTGCACAGGACAACTGCTTGTGCACACATTAGTCTCGTTCAAACTTTGGAAAGAAAATACGGAAAAGGAAATCTGCTTGAACATATAAACCTATCAGTTCCAAACTATAGCATATTACCCGAATGAGCTTCTTTCTTTGTTGACTTTCATGTTTATGTATGTCTATTTACATTGCTAAGCTGCCTGTATAATTACTTGATTGAAAGCACACTTACGGTACTCACATACGTAAATTAGGCACACGTGCTTTTGCAGCCAAAGCATCTATAAATTATCACAGCCGTTACAGTCACAGTGAATCTGCTGCCAGTCATGTTCAAATTCCAGCTGGGATAGTCTCATTCTTGCTATCCAAAATTTCATACTGTATATTTAAAAGGAAAATATATTCTTTCCGTCTGTAAATACAGAGCAGCTGCTCTCTATGTCAGAGGATGCCTGAATTTCAATGGGGGAGGGTGAGGGATCCCTATACATTAATGTATACGTTACAGAGTGTGTGGCAGTACTTTTCTCTATAAGATCATTATTAACACTCTCAGTTTTACTTTTTCTGCAGAGCAAGCAAGGCAACTCTCCCGCTGCCCCAACAGCAATTTATTAAGGGTCCAGAAACATCTCGGAATTACAGTGCATTTTTTTCCCTGAAGTAAAATGGTTTTCTCCTCAGATTTCATATATTGATAACATTTTCTACTGTACCATTAGAATGAAATGTAAAAGTCTCAGCTTCATAGTTCTGCTGATGCTGAGATAGTTGCATCCAGACAAGAAAAGATTAAATTTATTATTATCCTTGCTATTATTATTCAATGCTGAACTACCATAAAGACGCACAGTGCTTTATAAATCCAGACCTAGGGCTCATTCCCACTGCTGCTGACTTCTTTCCAGCTCTATAGGTTTTGTATCTCTTTCAGGGGGTTTGGGACAAGATGACAAAACCAAACGCAATGGTCTGATAATATTGGTGGGTATCACTACAGCACTTACATTTTCAGTGATCATTGTCAAACACAGGGACGTGTTTGCCTTTCAAGCGCAGGACCCTTCTAAAGAAATACTAAAATGAGAACACTTTTTTTTTTTCTTTCTTATTGCGAACCCTTGTTTCACACACAGACATTCATATACCTTGCTATATTTTAGTCATCATTTTGATCTCAAGGGTCGTTAGTTATATACATTTCTGTGTCACTTGGCTAGATGTACCAAGGCAGTCTTTTCACTAATAAACATTATGAACTTTCTGTCTGTTTCTTGTGTGTTTTGCATGGGAGAAAAACCCCATAAAATAAATACACTATATTTATTAATTTCTTTTTTCCTGAATCCTATCTATATTGGGAAAAGCCAAGACATGAGGCAAACACAAGCATTTTTATCTCCCCATTCTTTCAATTTTCTTTTTTTTTTTTTTTGTTTTTTTTGTTTTTTTTGTTTTGGTTTGTAATTTTTACCACACATTTACAATTTCCTCAACTTTTAAGCTGAATCTCATGGTGATTTTTTGGAAGCACAAACAGCCATTCCAGCACTGCTCACCTGATTTCTGTCTCTGGCATTTGCGTAGCGGAATCGCTGGATATAATAGAAGACAAGCCACGCCAGCGAGATGATCATCAGCACAATGAAGGAGATGGAGACGAACACCACAGAAGTCCGGCTGACATACTTCTGCAAGTTGCGTGTCCCGATGGTTATGTACATCATCACAGTAATGTTCCTCTCCAGAAGGCTCACTATCTCTTTTCCTTTGGGTTCAGGAATCATTATTGCTACAACATCTTCTAGGCCTATGAGACAGAAGAGAGAGAAAAGAAACCTTAGGTAAAACAAGTGACAAAACAAGGCAAAACAGTAACAAAAAAGTTCCCCGTTCTCCTGCTCACCAGGAAATAAGTCAGATGGATCTGGTGAAGGTTTCACCTGGAACCGGTTACACAGTGCGTTTCTATGAACTAGTTTTGGTGAGGTATGTAAAATGTATTTCATGGGTTGACATAAGCACAGATTTCCAGCACTATTCTAGACAATATTGCTGTAAGCACTGCAGAAAGGGAGACACGCTGCAGCCAGCATCTTTCGTCCAACACTCCATATACATTTATCATAGCCCATTTTGCAGGGTCAAGAGTCTGTCAGAGAAGCCCCCCACCCCCAAACTCCACATTCAGATCAAAAATACTTTCAATCACAGATCCCCACCTGGTGTCATAACCTGAACGCACCAAAGCATCATGCCCTCACCTGGGGCTGGCAATAGGAAAAGCCTGTGGGGACAAGAGCAGCTCAACACGTTCCCAGCTCACCCGCTGCCTGGTGCTGCCGCAGGCTCCCCACAGTCCGAGCCCAGGCAGAGGTTTGGGAGCCCTGCTGGGAGCTGGACTCACCGACTGATGCAAGTTTAAAGTCAAGAGCTCTGTTTTATTCCACAAAGCGCGCTACCACAGCCCAGATCAGCCCCTGACACAGTCTGCAGCATGGCCCCAGGAGGACACGAGTCAGCACCGCCAAGGCGGCAAAGTGATGTCTACTAATGGGATGGGGCAGGGACTTCCTACAGTCCTGTCAATCTTTCTGAAGCCATGGCCCTGTGAAATGGACCCTCCAAAGATCTATCAAGCCTTGACTCTGCACCACCTTTCCTTTCTGTACAGTGCTGTTTCATTTTACTTGCATCACACGCTGCTGAAACAGTTTTCCTTCCATAATTTTATGTCCCCTAGGGACATGACAAATATAGTCTGAAACTATCTGGGACTGGGCAGTTTGTTAAATGCCTTTTCTGGCTTTATAAACATACTATAACTCCTTTATGGTTTAATATTAGGGATATTCTGTTCTTCCACTTCACAAAACAAGTACATAGACAATTTTTACACGAAATCCTGAACTGTACTAAGTGGCTAAGGACAAACAAGATATATTTTAATGTAGAAACGTGCTAGAAACAACAGCACATGAAATGATCACAAATGGGCATTTAGAAAGAAAGGTACAAACTGGGGATGTCTGAAGTCAGAGAGACGATGCTGGGGTAGGGTATCAGAATTTCAGCTGAAATCCCAGGAAATCAGCCCACATGTCGTTAACCCCACGACTACCTGTATTTTTACTGTGGCAGGAGGACAAAGTACTGCCTGCCTTGGGGCATTTGTGGAGGTGGGAAAGGATCACTTGGCTGCAGATAGAGGCAACTTGTGTTTCCAACAGCATCCTCCTACAAGCTGATATCCAACCTGAGCTTCACTGGTGCAGCACTGCGCCCTGGTCCTCATGGTCCAGCTCAGACATTTCTCCACCAAAACCCCCTGGGAGGCATAAACCAGGTTTTCAAATGTATTGAGATGCTAAAGACCAGGAGGTGTCTAGCAGGATTTTGGATATACTAAAGCAGACAGGTGAGTGGCATTCAATGTAAAACGCTAACCATGGTGGAAACTTTATGAAATTCTGCTGGGTGCCTAGATCAATTGGAGGTACTGAAATAGCTGTGACAGACTGTTGCTACTCACACACCAAATCTGCCGCAAAGCTGGGAACTGAACTCTCCTCTCTCAAGTCTTGGAGTAGAAGTGCAAACTGCACCACTCTTCCTCTCATGAGACTTTCTATCGTAACACTTTCCTGATTATGAACAGGCCAGTCAGCAAACAGGGGGAAATCAATAGTTCAGCTGAGTCTAGAGTTTTATATATCCATGATAGGAAACTTAACCTTTCTGCTGATACTCTTTCATAAAGCATTAATAATTTTCAGTTATTTCCCTTTATTTGTCTAGTGAGAGCCCACCTTCAGAAGCCAAGATAAGTCTACCTTTGAAATGCTTCTGATACCTGTTTAGTATAAAAGGCTAATGCAAACATTACCCTAACAGCCTAGGGAGAATTTGCCAAGTCTCAAAGTGGCTGAGAAGGGCACTGGTGTCATGCCAGTAATTTTCCTGCAGTCAATAAAACAAATTGTCTGGAGCAGTGCTTAGTTGTCCACATGCCTGCCTTTGTTCTCTTCCCTTTCTTTAAAGAAAATAAAAATTTTAAGATCACTCTACAGGAAACCAAAGTAACCACCTCACATATAGCCAAAAAGAACCCATAGTGAAAAATCCCACAGCCCAAAATACTGAAATGAAAAAGCCTCTCAAAAGCCATCATTCTGTCCCACTCACTTGTCCAGTACAGACCTCTAACATCATCTTCAGTACAATCTGGGACACTGTATGAATGAAGTTACCTGAAAGCCTATAAAAATGGAGATACAGACAAAATACTTTCAGTAGAAAAAATTAACTCTTTAATTAACTTGAACCTTAAATTTCTTTAAAAACTTTAAACAACATGTTTAATTCAACTGAATATAGCTTAGTATATTTCTGGAGAACTGTAAATAATGGGCACAGGCCAGATATGACATGTTGCAAATAAAGCATCACATACCATTGTTCGAATATGAAAGTAATTTTTGTAATAGTAAAACAAGCACCTCACAGTAAAGTAATGAAAAAGAAGGAGAAAAAATTTGTGATCTCCTGCATAAATTTAACCTCATTCCTGTTTTTCATCACCTGCCCTTTCTGATCAAGCTACAGTGCAGCTTTCTGGCTTCACGGTGGAAACGTAACTGGTTTTGAACAGGAGTGCAACCACACCCTCCCTTCTCCACTCCCTGCCAGGATGGTCTACTGCCACCTCGGGCCTAGGGACTTTTAACATACTTTAAAAAACACAAGATACTAAGTAAATTGCAATGGATATATGCTAAGTAAAATTACATTTAGAAATGCAAAGTAGAAGACACAGCTATTGCAAGAGGAAAGCAGTTGCTTTTATTTATTCAAGCCCTTAATATATTCAAATTGCAGGCTATCTGGTTATTTTCTTGGAAAACATTACCATTTGTAATGAAGCATTCTTGGAAAAAAACCCCAAATCAGCAACAAATAACAATCAGGATTTTTAAAAACATTTTATTGAGTTTATGATAATTTCTGCAAAGCACTATAGAGAATGCTATTTGATCAATCAAGTCATTAAGCTATGTTTTTAGTCTTAAAAATGCTCAATATTGGAAAGAAAAGAAAATTAAAAAAAAGAGAAAGTAATTTATTTCCCTTTTCTCCCTTCTACAACAAAATGTTTGTATTATCTCAGTTTCAGTAGCTAATGATACACGGGAAGCTCTGACATACATGAATACCATACACATTAAAGAGGAGAAATAATGTAACGAGACATCAATATTAGAGATGCTTTTCTACGCCCAAATACACATTTGTGTAAAAGACTTCAAAAACCAGAAAATATCTGGTAATATGTACTGATGCTTCTCTGGTGAGTTAAATGCCAACGATGCCTTCCAGTACACACACCCACAATGGTAACTGCATTTAGTGTCACTCTTGTTACCTAACACACTTCTTTTCTTTTTCTGGCCAAGATTAATGCAGAATCTGACATGAATTTTTAAGTAGCTGTCAGGATGAATCAGAGATTCATAAATCAAAGGTATTCACGCTGCAGTGAATGGACTTTTTTTCTTCTTTTTTGGCTTAGGAAACATTTAACATGTCAGTGCTCTCTCCTTATAAGCCAATAACAAAACAAGTAAGGTAGAACTTACAGGCATTTGGGATGATTTAAGCCACTTTAACTTGCTGATGCGTATTCGCCTAATCAAGTATTTCTGGGTGGAGGAAACGCGCTGCCGTTCAGGCAGCTGTTCCGCTTTTGGGCTCTGCATCCCACAGCATTACGCAGGAGGGCCATCGGCACGGTTATTGGCGGGCGTTGGACAGGCCCGGGCATTGCTGGCTCCAGCGGGGCCATGCTGGAGAGCTGTGGACAGGCTCAGCTTGTTTCCCAGTCACTGGGCCAAATGTGTAGCCCTGTGGCTACTCCATCAACAGCACAACAGCTGCACCAAGCTGTGGCTACTCTGTTCGCTTATGAAGAGTTGCTCTGGAATTAATAGTTCTTGATATACTGAATCCCCCAAGCACTATACCTTCCTGTGTGGGTCATCCTGGGCTCTTCCTCGCCCCAGACTGCAGAAGGAGTCCCATCTCCTACCGAACTGCTAACAGCAGGAGGAACCACGGAGTGAGGGGAGATGGAGAGTGACTCTGCAGCAGCCGCCAGCCACCCTCCAACACCTGCGTGTGGCGGTGGACGACAGAAGCCTGTGAAGATGACAGTCTGAAGACAGACTGCTTGTGAAGCAGTGATGAAGTCAGAGAGTGTTTTCAACAGCAAGATGCGTACTTCGGAAGAAAGACTCTCTCCAAACCTTCTTCCTCCCCACTTCCTCTCCTCTTGGCTATGGAGATACATTTCAGCTGGGATGCTTTTATGCAAAATTGCGAACTTTTTCAAGTGTAACAATCTATACACTGGTGACAGGGGAAAATAAAGACTTCAGTTCTTTAACGGTAGCTTTTGTAGAAGAAACGAACAGATTTTACGGCCAGAAGACATATGTTAATTCTCCACCTTGGCCACAGGCTGTGCTGACAAACCTGTGATAGTTGATTCTGTTCTGGGAGTTTCAGGGGTGATCCTGAAAAAGGTCCTCTGTTCTCCTAATTAGCAGTCAGGCCCAGCAGTAGCGGGCTGCTGCTTTAATGCTGTCAATTTTTGATGCAGACTCTAAAAAGTGGTATGTTTCTGACACATCTTAGAAAAGATGATTTAATTCTTCATGCTTGGCAATTGCCAGAAGTCCGTCAGAGAAATAATTAATTGAGTTATTTGAATAGAATTCCAATTTGGGAGGCATATAGAGTCTTCTCCAAGATATTCTATCAAGATGTAAGTAAGGATTTCTCTCATGTTGCACATCAAAATCAAGTACTAACGTATTCCTTTTTACAGATTTTGAAACTGAAAACTCAAACTATTTTAGAGTTCAGAAATTGCCCTGATAAAACAGACAGTGTTCAGTCCTGCTCAGAGACCAGGAATAGACATGTTGCAGGAGGGTGCAAGAACCTAAGCAACTCTTCCTTTACTTCTTGAAGAAGTAATTTCAGTTTTAGGAATCAATTTTGGTAACTAACAGCTATTGGAAAAAAGCAAACCAAACAGATCTAAACAATCTGATAGCCTGCCCATGCCCAGCTCTGGAGCACCCTCCCTGGGCTCAGCCCGTGGTCTGTGGGTCCTGACAGCCCCACACAGCATGAGCCAATTCGGTGGTGGTGGTTCCTGCGAGCTCAGCAGTGCTTGCTCTGCACAAGGACTTACTGTGCTGCCAACCACTCGAGTGCTTTCCTGCCGTAGCTCCTGCTGCTGCCCGTGTCTGTGTGAATGCATTTTACTGTATGATCTGGATGATGTATAACATTTCAAAGCAAATTTGGAGCAAAGCACAGACATTATTTTTTAAAGAATACTTTTTTTTTTTTCTCCAGAACAGCAGCTGAAAAATTAGTACTGAGGAGAATGAAAAGGAATCCATGGTGATGGTGCTGTAGTTGCGATCGTCTAAGCTACAACCAAGAACGGTCTGTTGGGCTATTAGAAGATACTACCTTTTGCTACAGACCTTGCTTTCTTCGAAAAAACTATTGCTTTATAATCGTGTTTGGTTTTCTTTACAATGAAATTACATGGGAAGTGGTATATAGGTTAATCAGATGGCATTTCAGTTGAATTTTATGCTATGTAACTTGTGCCAGACATGGGCAACTACAGATTAGGTTGTTCAAAGTTATTGAGTGAGGTTCCTCACCAAAGACTCTTAAGCAAAAAAGGCATCTCTGAATAAAACAGGAAGGGCCCCACATGAGAAAATAAGGGGTTAAAAACCAGGATCCTGGTGTTCCAAAACATCAGAGAGCCACCAAGTACAAAAGACACCCAGGGACCACAAACTGCTGGAGGCTGGGAGAGCGATTCTGGGGAGGTAGGACTAAATGTTCATCCCGTGCTTATACTCTTCCCCAAGCTGCTGCTGTTTGTCATTATGAGAAACACAATGCTGGGACAGATGGACCTCTAAAACTGCAGACTTGGTTTTACATTAACTGGGAACTGAAAATTGTATCTCCCCTGGAGAGAAGAAAGATTAAGTCAAGTCATGACAGTGAAACAATAGGGTCAAAGTCAGAGGGCTGATTATGCCAAAAAGACCCTCTCTGAGCCAGAGTGTGGAAACTATACCTGTTTCTGGACTGGTAATGAACAAGAAAGGGCCAGGGCTGAGACAGTTGGTGCCTCTCGCTCCTCAAAGCCCCAGTTAGGGCTTCAGCCAAGGCAGAAGGGTGTGTTTCTGATGTGGAGGCAGGAGGGTGGGTTGGTGGCTCAGAGCTGTGCACCACATATGTGAGCATCAAGTGTTTAGCTGCCACCACAGGGCTATGAACACAGTTGCAAAGCAGAGGAAAGCAGTAAATAGCAGGATGGGAGATGCACCTGCAGGCCTGGAGAGACAGACTGCATCACCATCTACGCTGAACATCACACCTGGGTTCTGCAGGTGGGACCGTCCACCTCTTCTCAGTGCCAATCCCAGAAAAGTATCCCTGTCATCAAGGGCAAAGCATTGGTGAGGTTTTGGGAAGGATTTCACCCTACAGGGAGGGAAGGCCACAGAGTAGGATGCAGAAGTCTTTGCCTACCCACCTGTGGGGCCCACAAGCACTGCCTGCCCCACGCAGCAGCCCCACGCTGCCCTTGCACCCTGCTGGGTGGAGGAGGAGAGCTGCCAGCCACCAAAGAAAAGCAGGAGCATGAATGTTCTCTGTCCCCGCTGCTAAAACTAAGACACACCAGGCAGGCAGAGCTAACCCCCTGCTAGACTGCCCAGCCCAAGAGGAAAAAAAAAAAATGCAGGGAAAGGCCAGAAGCAAAGACAGCATAGCAGCACGTAGCCCCAGTTTTGTGGGTATCAAGCTACTTAAGTTATCAGAACACGAGTTTTCACCATATAATCTTTTTTCTTTTTTACTCCAGAGCCCTTGCTTTGCAATGACGTAGGTGCTTTCATCTCCTTCTGCCCACATTTCCAATTTGTTTTCCTTCTCTGTTTAAAAGCAGAGAGATATTTCCTTCAACTTATCCTTTCCCTCATTTCCCGCTTCTCCTTGGCACTGTTAGCACTCGCCTTGGTCCTTTGCCCATCTTCCAAAACATTTAACTGTAAATCAGGCTTCCTTAAAAGGCAAATGCAGCAACCACAGAGAGCGGAGCGACA